>NW_003201269.1:0-4454 GCF_000006405.1 Perkinsus marinus ATCC 50983 | reverse complement strand
GTGAAACTCCATTAATGTTATTTATATGGAGGTTTGTATAGGTACGTATGTGCTAGGGAAGGCCTCACTGTATTCGCCCCGAAAGATCAAACTGATTGCACTCCGAATGAGGATGTAAGTTGAGATCGAATCGAGTGGTCGTTGGCCTGTCTGCTTCTCAGGGCGTCTCGTTGTGCTATGAGCTCTCACAGGCGAATGATTGTCCGGAAGGGTTTGCTTCTGGCGACTCTACTACGTCATATACACAGTAATGTTCATCACTGTCTACAGTTTTATCTTATCCTTGATACATCCTACAACATACTATTTATTCATATAGTAACAAAATCTCTTATTACTTTATCGTTACGATGAAATTTTGGATAAATCTATATATAACTATAGTGCGTACCAAACAGTTATGCATATATGAATTTTCTTCAAATAGAGAGTATGGTTGTATACTACGGAACGCTTCTAAAACGTTGGTGTCAATCGATTCACATTGTTATCATGTTGATATTACTCAAAGTTGACTCTCGACTAACTCCCGAAAATTGAAGGCTAAGTTGAAAATATTACTCTACATAACGATTTGGTTCATCACACTGTATTTGCCATATATCTTTTTCCTATCATTAATTTGATAATAATAATACCTGTAGATACGACAACCCGTGTGAAGCGGGCTACTACTGCAAGTCGCTGACAGCACTGCATGAGATGAGGTTCTTACTCTCCGGTCCCCCGGGCTTTTACTGTAAGCAAGTCACGGGGGCCAGCAAGAAGGAAGCCAACACTTGCCCTACAAATTGGTTCGATGCGGAAAACATCGAATTCAATTTCAAATTAATATTTAAGTTTTGTCCTCTTCAGGAACTAGCGGCGTAGATGTCACTACCGGCATGGGAGTTGTCTTGGAATTGAGAAACGTTCAGTATTGGATGATAGTAGATAATGAAGGAAATGTCGTCGTGCGATGCTGAGATACTGCTGTGAGTCGCTGTATGTGAACGACAGATACGCGCAACAGAGCGATCCCGACACGGGGTCAATTTGCAAGCGATGCAGTGACGAGACATTCGTGAGCTCTTAGACGCTTGAGACTAATATTAGAATGCTCTTCTTGCCAGTGTGGGGAAATGTGCACATGGTCAACTACGTATTATGGTGGCGACAAAATGAAAATTCTGAGGAAATTTAGGGATTTTTTTACTTATTCTTATACATTCCTACCCGGCTTCGTATGTTATCGCCAATAATTAGTGAGAAAATTGTTGGCATGAGCTGAGACAGGTGCCACCATTTTCTGTGAAGACCTCGAGATGCGCCCCATGTGGTGTGCTGGAGTCGGGCGGTGACGAGGAGAGCGGAGTGTGGGTAGTTAACGCGTAGTGAACCAGTTTGAAATGCCCTGAAGGTGGTTGTTAATATTCCGATGTCCTTCATGGGAGGTTATTCGCATTCAGGCACTTCATCTATTTGGGAATCCACAAAGCCGGAGGATTGCAAACAGATAGGAGTTGTTATTGCCGTTGTGAATCTGTGAGAGATAGCAATTGTTGGGGTTAGCTCATGAGCGACTCGATGAGAGTCGCTAACAAGTGGTCCTTAACCTACTATAATCACCACAGCGGAGTTTCACCTGTTTTACGTCAAGTGGCGTAAATCTCGGTGGTGAAAAACGCGATATTCGCGGCGCTATGCCGTGGTCGTGAAATATGTTTTTCACTACCCGACAATATGAGAACTCTGAGGAAATTTTGCGAATTTCTCGCTGGTTTCTGTACACTTCTACAATGAGTCATATGTAAACTTGTATAATTGGTGAGGAAACTGCTGAGCTGAGCTGAAAAAAGCGAGCATATATCCCAACACTGTAACACCAATAAAAACAAATATTTTCGCGACTACTGCATAGCGAGAATATCGGCTTTTCGCAGAGTATTACGCCACATAGAACGGGTGAGGCTCCACTATATCAGAAAGCTCTGTATTCGTTGATTCAGTGCTAGTGAGTATGAGCTGTATTCATATCCTACAACTGTACTTAGCCTGCGATAGTAGAATACAGTATCATCAAAATACTGCTTGATTTATTTACCATTTTTTGTCTATTTTTTGAGCTTATGCACTAATGGTCGCGCATACATGTAACAACGATCGTTGTGGAGCTAATACTACGTATCATCGTCCCTATGTGGGTTGTGTTAGTTTATTTCACTGCTTATTCGAGGGTCTCCACAAAAAATGTAACGTTGTGATTTTCCTATCAGATAGCTATTCTTCGAAGTTGTCTTTACTCGATCGCCGCTCTGCTGTCAGACGGGGAGCGGGTGAGCATCATCGACGGTTTTGTGTGAAGTTGGATTTTCAGATTCATCATCTGAACAGTATGCACATGGTCAACTAAATGAGTTGGTGACAGTATGAAAAGTGTGGACGCTCATTGGGTCTTCAACTCACTTCGTGTGTACATGTTTATGATTATGAGAAAACTTTTAAACTCAGGTGAGGAGAGCAAACATACATATTACATTGCCATATGGAAAGGAAAATCTTACACCACAGATTGAGCATATCTTGAATTCTTGCTCAATCTTGCAGTTTCTCAACGCTGGTATGATGACACTGAACAACACTACATCTGGACGTATATAAAACTTGGTCGCGTCGTTGGCGGCGAAGCCAAGTTGTTGTTGAACTCGTCACATTGTAGAGCAGTGAGAGGGGTCCGTGATAAGGTAGGGGTGAGTAGTGTCACGCGCCACGAAATTATAGAAGAGCATCATGGCTTTCGCGAATATACCGTTTGAGGATCCGAGTACACAAGTTAGGAGGATGAGTATGGCGACTATAGCTGATGTTAACAGTGTTGTAATTTTTTTTTCGCTTTCCTCAGCTGAGCTCGGGAGTTGCCTCAATTACTGTGAATTTGGGATAAAAGTGTACGGAAACCAATGAGAATTTCTTCAAATTTCCTCCCAAAATTTTTTCCATATTGTCATCAACATATGTAGTTGCGTGTTGAGGGTTCTCAGAGCCGTTAGGCATTAAGGCAACCCAACAAACCTGATGGTGTTCTCATCCTAGTACAACATACTGAGCACGGAAGTCGATGCTCAACTGAAAATGTGTACGCATAAACAATATGTGTGGAGACAGCAGTGACACCTATCCGGCGTCACGGTTCGCACAATAGCAAATTCGAAAATTATAGACCCACTAACATACTATGTGGATATTTCCCCACACACTGGTTGTTGATGATGTGGTTCTCAGCCACTGAATGTATGTCGTTTCTGGTCGTGTCGAGATTTGTGATGTGAATGTTGATAGTGTTTGTGTACTGAGAGCTGAGAGTACTGTTGTTCCCCTCTGGTAGATCCACTTGATGGTTCCGGAAGATATGTTATTGTATATGTTGTTCTATTTGAATGTTAATTTCATCGACAACTTCTTGTCCAAGTCAACACTGTTGACTCAACAGCCCCCCACCCTCCCTGGAATTCACTCATATGTTCGTAACTATGGACGACGGTATCACCTATCGACACCAACGCCTACCGCTGAAAACTGTGTACCACGTTATGATACAACTAGATGCTATTTGTGGCTCTGGGTATCTCTAAAGTTATTGTTCATTATTGGAGTTTCATCCGTGATATGAAAAACACTAGTGAAAAATATATGCGAGAAACGCATGAAATATTTTACGTGGTGGCTTCACCTGAATAATTCACGAAGTGTTTTAAATTCACTTCATATCGCTAATATCGCGTTGTGTTCACATGGAGTATCATGCCACGGGTGGAAGCTGATTATAACTATTATACTGATATTTGTTGAAAATTATACAAAAACCAGGGGTGTGTGAAACCCAAAATCCTGACAACCAACGATGCACTGATCCAGTGTGTTGAAATGAGATGGTAATAATCGTATACACTGGAGTTTCACTCGTTGTACGTGGAGTGGTGTGATATTCTGTGAAAAACGCGATGATATTCGCGGTGATATGCAGTAGTCGTGATATGTATTTTCCACTAGTGTTTTTCAGATCACGGGCGAAACTACATTGTTACATTATGATATTTTTACATTAATAATTGGAACCATTAAATGAATAGTTGTGATAAATGAAAATAATAAATGAAATAAATGATAAATGATAAATGATTCACTTCATATCGCGAATATCGCGTATTCTAAATGGAGTATCACGCCACTTGCCGTAAAATGGGTGAAACTCCACTAATTTGACAATATCATACACGCTTCCTTTTTTTTTCAGCTCCCATTTCTCGGCGTTGGGTATTTTAACCGCCCCTCTCTGCTGATCATGGCAGTACTCGGCTTGACGCTCACACAACGGACATGTGTACGGCCAAATAAATCAGAACGGGAGGATGGGACAGTTAAAATGGAATCGACGTAATATCTAGTCCCGCGATAAGTGTTGGAGTATGAATATA
>NW_003207871.1:0-3186 GCF_000006405.1 Perkinsus marinus ATCC 50983 | reverse complement strand
CTTTGACCATTATCACTGTTACTTCGATTTTATCTATGACAACAACGTCTGTGACCTACCACAATAACCACTATGGTTTTGTCCAGAACAACGCGGGTGAAGTGGAACTTCTTAACTTGCAAATCCCCTGCACCAGGGATAGACCTTTTTGAAGGGAATAACTCGGAACAAGAACTGCACGCCGGGGTATTAGTCCCGGACTAATATCTCGGCGATGTGGACAAGTAGTTTCAGACAGAAGAATCAATAAGGCAACATGCGACAAATTGAATCCAACTTTGGACCGTACTCAACACCAACCCGATCGAGTTGAACGTTGAACGTTGACTAAGCTTGTCCGAAGAGTTGCCTTCGGGAACCCTTTTTCTTCCGTGGCACGCTCTGACCGGGGGTTCGATTCCGGGTAACGGCATTTTTCTGCTATTAAAGTCCTGTCGTTCAGCGCCCGCCTAAGAACGCGTGAGGTTGACAACCTCGGGTTGTATCTCGACGCGGACCACCATTTTCTCTCCGTCGCTACCCATTTTACTCGCGCTCGCCAGCAATTTTTCCTTCGTCCCACTTCTGGTTGCCTTGGGTGACAGTTTTCACTCTTACAATAGTTCAGGTTTCTGGTTACCTTGGGTGACAGCTTTCACTCCTATAACAGTTCGGGTTTCGGGTTGGGTTTCGGGTTTCCCCTTCTATGAATTACCCGCGTTCTTTGTTTTTCTTCTTTGTTTGTTATTTATTCTGTTTTGTTCTTTGTCTTCCTTGCATTTTGTATATCTCCCCATCGTGATAGCCTTCGTTCTGCTCGTCACATTGCATATTGACTACTTATATCAATATTGTATTGGATCCGTTTGATGTGACTATGAAATTATTCGGATTAGCAACGCAAGCACAAAGTTGTGGCCCGACGAGCAGAAATGATGGCAATTGCTAGGAATTTGTCCCCGCTGTATTATACTGAATTCAGCTGTATATTTTCAAACACGATAGCTCACATGAGTTCACTCCATGGCTCCTACTGTGAACATATAAGAGCTTCTGGTGGATGTGGTGGCGTTAATAGTTGAGTCTCCCAATTAGCGAATATCAAAGTGGGGTGGTTGTCCAATTACACCTATCCAAGTATCTTGAGGTCGACCACAAAAGATGCAAACTAGGTCGATAATGGAATATCCTGATGCGCATGCGTTCAGTTTGGATTGAGAGCCATAAAATGACCATGCAACGACCAACACGATCATCACGAAAGAACCGTTCACGTTACCCCATCATACTATCTCTATCGCTGATCGGCCTTTTCTTCTACTCGTCTCTATCCCTCTTTCAGTGGCTTCGGTCCACCCCTAAGGCCTTAGACCTTGCCAAATCTTCAAAGGGGACCTCTGAGGAGTTTGGTATCATCCCAGTTGGCCAGGCCGGTACGACCACGTATGAGCTCGAGTGTTGCACACGTTCATCGGGCGGCTCGTCTGAGTGTCAGCCTATATCCTTCTGGCACGATGTAATGCCTCAGTGTTTTCGCCATATATTATCGTGATAGGTTCCGTTGTATGTAAGTGAGAATGATGAAGGCCTTATTAGAATGGCGGTGGAGATTCCTCGATTCACTCGTGCTAAGATGGAGATCAGTCGTGAATCGTACAACTATCCTGCAGTGAACCCAATCAAACAGGATCTTTTCAAAGGTGACTTTCGTCGTCTGCAGTCGGCCGTTATGCTTGTACTTAGATGGATCCCTGCGCGAGTATCCCGGAGCTATATACTGGAACTATGGCGCGGCACCACAGACGTTCGAGGTCGGCAAGAAATTAATGAGTTGTTGTTTATACTTCTATGATAGAAAAGTGTGGAAAAATATGCACTTGGTCAATCACGTGATAATATGGAAGTTCTGAGAAAGTTTTGGAAAATTCTTGTTGGTTTCTGTACACTTCTACCCGCTTTCGTATGAATAATGAGAATTTCGAAGAATTTCCCGAAATGTCCTCAAAATTTTCGTATTGTCATCAGCACACGTATTGGAACATGTGCTTATTTTCCAACACGGTGTTAAAGTGTGTGATAGCATCGCTGAGGACAGTTGATTCATCTCAGGACCCGAATGTCGAGGAGGAAGTGGGTCTCTATGGCGATGGAGATCCTTTAGACTTGATAGAAGTGGGCCGACCAGCGACTCAGTATCATACAGGCCAAATAATCAGCGTTAAAGTAGTACCAGTATAGAATAGTACTAGTGCTGCTAGAATTTCGCATAGAGTAATACCAGTAGTACTAGAATTTCTGATAGAGTAGCAATAGTAGTACTAGAATTTCGAATAGAGTAG
Source organism: Perkinsus marinus ATCC 50983 (assembly GCF_000006405.1). Classification (NCBI taxonomy): domain Eukaryota; phylum Perkinsozoa; order Perkinsida; family Perkinsidae; genus Perkinsus; species Perkinsus marinus. The sequence goes on along the minus strand of NW_003207871.1, from coordinate 868 downwards.
TATCAATTGTAGTACGATTTCTCTCTGGGGGCCGTTCAGATTCTGGGAGCCCTGGGCCTCGTCGATGGTGGAGAGGCTGACTGGAAAATCATCGTTATAGCGACCGACGATCCGTTGTTCGACCGGATTAACGCTATAAATGATGTAATGCTGGTCACCTGAGGTGACTGTTCGAGTAGTGTGGGGGAAAATATGCACATGGTCAACTACGTGTGTTGGTCATGACAATATGGAAATTCTAAGGAAATTTTGGGGAATTTCTGTTCGTTTCTGCGCACTTCCACCCCAAGTCTAGGGTAAACGTCTTTAGTTAGCGAGGAAACTCCTGAGCTCAGCTGAGGAAAGCGGATATATTTTCCAACACTGTGCGAATGAGTATATCAGTTCATTGATTCATCTCTCGATAGTTGTCGAAATTTTGCCGGAAAAATTGTTTTTTCCATAATTTTCGACGGGAATTACCATTGTTTCTTGAGAGAAAGCATTTGGAAATGCACATGACATGATCACTTCTAAGTCGTGATGAATTTCAGTCCGTGATTTTCCGATGAGAGCTCCTATCTGTATCGTTTTAGTTGGAATCAGCTTATCCCAATACCATTTCGGGCATTAGAGAGTGGTTCAGATGGTATAAGTATCCAACACAGTAAGCCCAGCAGTCGTGTTCTGAGGACCTTCATCTTGACTTGTTCAGTGGCGTCATCAACTCCTTCATGCACGGTGGTCAGCCTTTGCTTGCGTTGCTAATCCGAATAATTTCATAGTCACATCAAACGGATCCAATACAATATTGATATAAGTAGTCAATATGCAATGTGACGAGCAGAACGAAGGCTATCACGATGGGGAGATATACAAAATGCAAGGA
>NW_003215671.1:0-1662 GCF_000006405.1 Perkinsus marinus ATCC 50983 | reverse complement strand
CAGGCCTTACGCTGGCGGATCACGACGGACTGGAGGACCTTCTTACCTAAAATAAACACAAGTCGGGAAGGAATTTTCGAGAAAGAATATTACGAAGTTCGGGCTTTCCCTTCTTGACAGAGGACATGAGCATGTCTCCAAGACTGGCAGCAGGGAGTCGATTGAGACGAGCACCGGTGCCCTTAACAGCGATGGTGTAGAGGTTCTTACCACCAGAGTTATCGGCACAGTTAAGGATAGCACCGGTGTTGAGACCAAGGGTGATGCGCATCTTAGCGCCTCCGGATCCGCGTCCTAGGAAAAAATGAAGATAATTACAAATCCAATAACCGACAAAATGCAATCTCCGATACTCAATAATTTCGCATATACGAAATTACTAGAATAAATACGAAGGGTAAACGTGCTCCTAGTCAAACAAAACATGATATAGCGCGCCGGCGAATCACAGAACAACTAAGCCTATGCCGTACACCGTATTACCTCTCTTCATTGTGATGGGGGTTGGTTGAACTGACTCTCGAGGAGGAAAGTTGTAGTATCGATCAAGCTGTCGGCGAGCGAGATTCCATTTTTACAAGTAGCGCACGCCGAGGTGATCGATACGACAACGTCGAGTTCATAAAGGCAACTTTAGGCTAGCGTATCTTGCTTGATGTGGCTGAATTTGTGGTAGAACGATTAAACCATGAAGTGGACTGTCCGGATAAAGAGTATCAGATAGTTTTGTGGCGCGTGACGCTGTGGTACCGACTCAAATTCCGGGTTTTGCAAACTACTGTTAGAAGTTCGAGACGATATTGAAACTGATTTTTCCAGAGTCGAGATTAGTTTATTCGTCGTATTGTCGGGGTAGTTTTTTTTCCTTTTTACTCCTACTCCATGGTTAACAAGCGCGAGGCCGAACGTAAAAAACTAGCTAAGCAAAAGGCTATGGAAAAACGACGTGGATACAAATCCACTAAAAGCGATGAAGAGGTATAAGCCTATTTGTTGAACTGTTGTTGTTAAGTGTTGGAATGTATGTTTGCTCCCTTCAGCTGAGCTCAGGAGTTTCCTTAGCAATTTTAGGAGTGTACAGTAGATGGAGAATTTTCGTATTGTCACCGACATATGTTGTTGACCATGTGCATATTTTCCCACACTATTGTTGTTTCAGTCAGTGGACAGCAAGGCCGAGCTGGAGAAGCAAATCAACGAGGCAAGTGCCATCGAGAAGCCTGAGATTTTACAGCATGCTACTATCACTGGTCACCGCACGTCACAGTACTTGGCCAAGGACATCAAGATTGAGCAGTTCAGTATGATTATCGAGGGCAAGGAGTATATTAAAGATACCACTCTTGAGCTCAACATGGGGCGAAGGTATGGTATGATCGGTCTGAATGGCAGCGGAAAGAGTACCATTTTGCAAGCTTTGGCCGCTCGGTTGGTGAGTACAGTCACCGTATTGAAGTTTGATCATTTACGTGTTGTTTCTTTTAGGTTGATATTCCTGACTATGTCGATATTTGGCTACTCCACGAAGAATATCCGCCTTCAGAGCAGACCGCTCTCGAGGCCGTCATCAGTTATGTTGCGACGGAGCAGAAGAGGCTCGAGGCACTTATGATGGATATTATGGAGAATCATCCTGAGAACATTGATCTCGTCGAGCAGATC
>NW_003207946.1:0-927 GCF_000006405.1 Perkinsus marinus ATCC 50983 | reverse complement strand
TAGTATATAAACTTCTATCATTAGTGAGGAAACTCACGAGCGTAGCTCAGGAAAGTGAACACGCATTCCAACGCTGGTACCAAGCCTATCAGTCCATGTGCAGTAGCACTAGAGAGGGGTTGCTTGAATGATAGTTTGATACGCCTGGGAGGGGGATTGGGCTCACGGGCAGTAATGTCCGACGTCTTGATAGGATAGCTCAGTCCTCACCGTGAAGTGATCGTGTCAAGATATACGTTTGGATGGCATAGCGGCCCCAGAAGGAGAAATTGATTGTGTCAAGACATGTGTTTGGATGGCATAGCGGCCCCAGAAGGAGAAATTGATTGTGTCAAGACATGTGTTTGGATGGCATAGCGGCCCCAGAAGGAGAAATTGATTGTGTCAAGACATGTGTTTGGATGGCATAGCGGCCCCAGAAGGAGAAATTGATTGTGTCAAGACATGTGTTTGGATGGCATAGCGGCCCCAGAAGGAGAAATTGATTGTGTCAAGACATGTGTTTGGATGGCATAGCGGCCCCAGAAGGAGAAATTGATTGTGTCAAGACATGTGTTTGGATGGCATAGCGGCCCCAGAAGGAGAAATTGATTGTGTCAAGACATGTGTTTGGATGGCATAGCGGCCCCAGAAGGAGAAATTGATTGTGTCAAGATATACGTTTGGATGGCATAGCGGCCCCAGAAGGAGAAATTGATTGTGTCAAGACATGTGTTTGGATGGCATAGCGGCCCCAGAAGGAGAAATTGATTGTGTCAAGACATGTGTTTGGATGGCATAGCGGCCCCAGAAGGAGAAATTGATTGTGTCAAGACATGTGTTTGGATGGCATAGCGGCCCCAGAAGGAGAAATTGATTGTGTCAAGACATGTGTTTGAATGGCATAGCGGCCCCAGAAGGAGAAATTGATTGTGTCAAGACATGTGT
>NW_003199878.1:0-2720 GCF_000006405.1 Perkinsus marinus ATCC 50983 | reverse complement strand
AATATTCCCCAGACGCATTATCTCGTTTTCTCTCTCTCATGACACAGTTTAGGCCCTAAACTTCAGGGTTTGAAAAGTTGGCAGTCTATTTGGGGGAGTCTGCTTCAGCACGATCATTTTGGGTTAATTACCATCGTCCTAGTTTCATCCCTAAGGAACTGGTTGTACCACACCTCTCCTCATCCGCCAACGTCACATTACTACCCTGGTCCAGGTGTGAGCTTGATAGATCGATCGTATGCTTTTATAAAGCTGAATTTCTATGAGCTCTGTAGTGGGGTTTTCGACTCTTTGCCTGGCTCGAGTAGCGATGACTGTCCCTGCCCCGATCCGCTTCTACCGCAGAGTCGAGCCCAAGCAGTCCGAAGTTGCCGGGGTCGTAGTCCTTCAGGGGGAGATATGTTTCAATGTTCAAGTAGTGCGGTTGGGGAATTGCATACTATGTAGAGATATGGCCAGGTACAGTCATTGCACTGGTACGCCGGTACAGGTGGGCTCACTGATGAGGAGGAGAGTCGTCTGCTGTGGCTCCTTCAAGAGACTTTCCCTTGTACTGGCAGTGTCGTTACTAAGGAAACCTCTTTGCCGGCTACCAAGGATGACCATTCCACTGAAATCGTCGAGGTTGGTCCACGACAACAGTTTGTCACAGCTTGGTGCACTAATGCTGTGAGCATCTGTTTGTCTGCGGGTATTGCTAGTGTGGAACGCATTGAGAGTAAGAAGTAAGGATCCAGATCATCTATACTACTATCATGTCAGAGACAAGGCGGTACCTCATCCGAACGCCGTCATCTTCCGAAATACGAGAGAAGTTCTTGGCTGAGGTATTACCGTTTCCAGCAGAGGCCGATTGGGCTCGAAGTCAGACTGTGTGGAGATTCGTCTCATTAGATACCAGTTTGGTAAAATATTCACATGGTCAACCACATATGTTGGTGACAATATGAAATTTCTGAGGAAATTCTGGTTAATTCCTGTACATTTCAACTCTACTTTGTACATAAACTCCTAGGATTAGTGAGAAAACTCCTAGGGTCAGCTGAGGGAAGCGAACATATATCACAACACTGTTAGGTACACGATAGAATGACTGAAATGGAATACCCCGCAGACTCGGGCGGCTTCCTTTACGCGGAAGCTGCAGAGCCGGCTCCATGGGGTGAAGTGGATGTGATGTCAGAAGGGAAGGACGCTCTGAAGAAATTCAGTGGTGATATTATTGGAGTGGCTTTGGCCTAATATGTAGAGTGTTGGTTTCAGATGAGCATGGTCTGGGGTACGATCCCCAGGATCTGGATTATTACACCAAGCTGTTTAGAGACGATCTCAAACGCAATCCTACCACTGTGAGTCAGTTCGGCCACTTCCCCTCATCACCGTCATTGTATAATCAGGTCGAGTGCTTCGACTTGGCCCAGGGTAATAGTGAGCACTCCCGTCATTGGTTTTTTGGAGGGAAGCTCGTGGTGGATGGAGAGGAGGTTCCTCACACGCTGTTCCAACTCGTGAAGCACCCCTATAAACGAGTTCAGCAACGCGAGAAGGAGGGGGGTCGCCCAAATGCCTCTACAGTGGCGTTCAGCGACAACAGCTCAGCAATCCGCGGAGCTGCCGGTGGTTTTACTGGTCTATTGCCTGACTTGACCACGGGGGAATTCTCGGAGGTTTCCCTTATCTACGATATAACCTTCACATGTGAAACCCATAATTTCCCATGTGGCGTGGCTCCGTTCCCGGGAGCTGAGACTGGCACTGGTGGGAGGCTGAGGGATGGGCAAAGTACTGGTCGAGGCAGTTTGGTGTTGGCGGGCACGGCGGCTTATTGTGTGGGTGCTCTTTACCTTGAAGACAGCGAACGTGAAGTGGACTGGGAGGACAGGTCGTGGAAGTATCCCGGCAACCTGGCTAAGCCGGTCGACATCCTCATACAAGCATCTAATGGTGCTAGCGATTACGGTAATAAGTTTGGGGAGCCTGTTATCAACGGATTTTGTCGGAGTTATGGTGCTGTGGTCGGAGGGGAGAGGATTGAATGGGTGAAGCCTATTATGATGAGTGGTGGTTTGGGTACTATGGACTGTCGCCACCGACTCAAGCAGCTACCGCCGATGCCAGGGGCGGCAATTGTCAAATTGGGCGGACCTGCATACCGTCTGGGGGTAGGGGGAGGGGCGGCTAGCTCGATGGTAGCGGGGGAGAATCAGGAGCATCTGGACTTCAATGCGGTCCAGCGTGGAGATGCTCAGATGCTGCAAAGAGTGAACAGGGTTATTCGTTACCTTGTCGAGATGGGTGGAAATAATCCGGTTTTGTCCATCCACGACCAAGGCGCTGGAGGGGCTGGTAACGTGCTGAAGGAGATTGGCGAGCCCACGGGTCTTGAAGTCGACATGGGACATATGCTGACGGGCGACCCTAGTCTGTCGGCGTTGGAATTGTGGATAGCCGAGTACCAGGAGAACGATGCTTTGCTCTTGCCTGAGAATAAGCTGGGCCTATTTGCTGAGCTGTGTCGCCGTGAGGGTGCACCGTGGTCGAAGGTGGGCAGTGTGGTTACTACTGGGAGGTGTAGGGTAGTCGATAAGGAAGGGAAAGTACCAGTGGACCTGCCGTTGGACAAGGTGCTATGTAAGATGCCACAGAAGACGTTCCATCTCAACAAACCGAGAATAGTTGAGCATCAGCTCGGTGGCTTTGGAGGGGACATAAAGCGGGCG
>NW_003215798.1:0-886 GCF_000006405.1 Perkinsus marinus ATCC 50983 | reverse complement strand
TCAAGAAGATCATCGCCATTCTGGGCATTTCATCGATGGTTCAGTGCTTCCCACCAAAGTCGGAATACTGCACCGACGCGAACTTGAAGCTCTCTGCGGCTCTCTTTTTCCACACATGGGCTCCAGACGTGCTCCAGATACTCTACTTCTACATACAGGGCAGGAAGGTGGGCGTTAACGTGACTGGTACCATTCCTTGGACAGTTGATGAACAAAGTACCACACTATTCATGGATACCACTAATACAAACTTCACTTACTTCGCTGACTTTATGCATTTCAATCCGACCGAATGGGAAAGGATTCCCTTCAACGACAAGCTAGATGCGTTCACATTGTCTGTGAATGGTACTCATATCGAAGCATCTTCTGGCAGATGTCCAAAAGGTGGCCTCGCTATTCCCGAGTAGTGTAGTAGATCGCTCATGTGCGTCTCATGAGTTCGTTTAGTCTGATTTATCGGGGCTATCCAATCTTATTCGATTAATTTTTCCCACTCAGCGTTATAAGAGACAACTACAGGTTAGGTATGGCCGTTTTCTCGAGATCATATCTCAAATCCTCAACCGTATTGCTCTTGTCCGCGTTCAAGTCAATGGGCTATACAGGAAGTCATGGAGTTCGAGTTTTCGAGTAAGAACGATCTCCTCTTAGTCGGAACGATCCTTTGTATTGGTAATGCTATCTGACATGACTTAAATTCGGTAACGCGCGATATGCTATTTGTCCCTGGAAGTACTAACAAATCATGGCAACTGAACACAACGCATTGGTACAACTCAGAACATCCCGAATCAGAATCGGGTTATTAGTTCCACATGAAGAAGCGAGAGTGCCTCAAGTACTCTAGAAATGCTCAGTCAACGGTTGGACTCTCATCTTATAT
>NW_003215388.1:0-912 GCF_000006405.1 Perkinsus marinus ATCC 50983 | reverse complement strand
AACTCCTATAATTAGTGAGGGAATTCAACTGGAGCTCAACTGAGAGAAACAAACGCGTATTGGTGGCGATATGAATTCCCTTGGGAAATCTCTCGTACTTTTTCTTGTACACTTCTATCCTAATAGTTTTCCTCAGTTGAGCTCAATACTTTCTTTACTAATCATAGGAGTTTATATATGAATTGGGAGAATATACCAAAAGTGTACAGAAACTAACTTTTCAAATTGTCACCAACACATGTGTTCACCACAGTGTCACCAACACACGTGTCCATAATACTGCACTCGACCTTACTGAAAATCCCTATCATAGCGCCACTTGCACAACCAGCTACGGCCGCTCCTATTAATGCTCGCTTCGTCAAGTCCGACCCCGACGATTCACTCGATGTTACAGAGGATTCTGAAGTGGCCACGTGCGACGATCGGATATATATACAGTGCGTGCCAATCTAAGGAGCGAGCGGAGCAGCACGTATCGTCATTTCGCTATTTTCATTTATTTCTCTGCTATAACTACATCAGTAGAGCTCTCATGGGTATGTATCTCGCTATTAACATGAAATTGCCCTCTACTCCGCCTTATGTCGTGTAAGGGCCGAAACTGTTGTGAGCTGTGACACTGACGGGCCGCTCAAAGGTTGGAGGTCAATCCAGTTCTGAAACTGGTTTCAGAAATCGTTTTCCAGAACTGCTTCTCAAACTGCGTTCATTGGAGCCAGTTCTGGGCTCAATCAGCTGTTTCGCTCCGCTGTTCAACGCGAAAAGACTTGCATTTTTCTCGCGATTCAAATAACCTCATCTCGTTTTTATGGTACATACAAGGTGCTAGAGCATAACAGGTGTATCTCAGCTGAGCCCTCAGCAACAGGTGCTAGCAAAGACGCCTTGTGCTAGACTAGCCACATAGCT
>NW_003206913.1:0-1183 GCF_000006405.1 Perkinsus marinus ATCC 50983 | reverse complement strand
GATCCGGCATGTCATATGCGTAGGAGTAAGCTATACCAGGAGCGAGGATTGAACTCGCGATCTTCTGCGTGTGAGGCAGACGTCATAACCACTAGACCATCCCGGCGACGGAACCGTTGAATCAAGCTCAATCCAGTGTAGCGTCTTGGGGCTCAAGTATGGTTCTTCCCAGTGACAACTCAGGATCATTTGAGGGTTCGGAGTCATTCATTAGGAAATGAGGGTGATAATATCTGATACCGATGTCATATGAATCAATAAGTTTGACCGAAAAGAATAATGGGCAATCCGTGAGGCCTCCAAAGCACAAGCAATGAGCAATGGGGCACGCACACACATAGCCTGATCGATTGTGTTCGGGCGACGACGACCTAAGTAGTCGCACGCACGCGAGAGCAGCCTCAGCACAGAGACCTTCCTAAGAGTGGAACGCTGTAGACGTCCCCCAAGGTCTCGAGTGCTGAAGAGCTGCAAAAAGAAAAAGGATTACGCCTCAAGGTATCCTGCCTCAACCATGGCAGCGCGTGAGGTGTCCTTGAGCATGTTCGTCGGAGTCAGATTGATACGCATGAGTACCGAAGACACCGTACGCAGGAGCGGACTGTCCCGCTGAGCGTTTTCCGGAGTGGCACCAGTGTAAGTGGAACCGTCATGAGATAACCACACCGGGAAAAATTTATTGCCATCATGCGAGTCGTAGATCTGGACCACTAGTGAGCCATGAGCGACACTATCGTCATTGTCGGTTTCGGCCGTGACCTTTCCGATGATGTAACCTCTTAACTCAAGTTCTGGATCTTTCGCTGTACCGGTATTATGGGAGTAGACTGATAGGTAGAATATCAGGCGTACGAGTCCAATAACCGAGTTAATGGAATGACAACTAACATGGATATTCGTATTAGGACGGACTGATAATAGGTTGGACTATACGACTATGACGCGAGCACAATGAACGGAACATAGCGAATTGTGATCGTAAAAAGCGCTCGTCTTAATAATCGATAACGTTCAAGACGGATGGTATCAACAAGTGCCGCCCGGAACCGTACTGATTCCTCTCGCAGATAATGAACGCTCCACTGCAACAGGAACTCTGCCTGCTTTAGTCAAAGCGAAGCTATCACTCTCAACTTGGGAAAGACTCACTCGACGTCTATCCGGAGAAAAACCCGCTCCAGAA
>NW_003216615.1:0-1061 GCF_000006405.1 Perkinsus marinus ATCC 50983 | reverse complement strand
TGGAGTAGGGATATGATAGGTTGCTGTGCGCCCACAGCCCGGTGTGTGTACTGCATGTCGAGTTGGAGGAGATGGTGGATGGCAAGTCGCAATGCAAACAATAACGTTAACCCAGTCAGTGCGGTACTTGCATGTGAGATGGGAGTTGGTCGGAAGGGTTATTGTGGAGGAGGTTATGAGTAGGTACAGAGGCAGAGTGAGAGGAGGGTCCTCACTTGTGGAGCATTGAGACAGAATCCGGAGATACGCTTGGATGAATATGTTATACCGATGGAGTGTCGAGATGAGAGGATGCGCGCAGAGGAGAAGGTTAGTAATGTTGTTTACCATGCGGGAGGTCCCGGGTTCGATCTTCGGTGGAGGTGTTTTTATGCATTTTGTTGTTGTTTAGGTTGAGATGGTTTGTGGTTCTGCTACGGCCGCCGTGGAGGTCAGTCGTGGACCATTCTGCGGGAAGGCTGATGCTACTGTAAGAGGTTTTTCCGCATAATCGCTCAGTGCGCGAAGAAATCCGTTTTCGGAATTATTTCCCCAGTACAACATCGCCCATATCGGATCATTAGTTTGGAAGCCTTCAGGTTGTTGTTCAAGAGAAGGTCTGCCGCTCCTGTGAGAGGGTCACTGTGAAGGGTTCTCTTACTCCAATGCAGCTCGGTCGGGCTTCCATCGTTGGAGCCGGTATCGAGCTGGAGGCATTAGCTCCTGGACAGGGCATGAACCAGTACTCATGTAGCCATGTTATGGCTCCACCTCAATACACTGCTATGGGCACTCTAGTTATGCAATGTGCTTGCCAGGAAAAGGTACGGAAAAATGATGATGATGTTGTTGCTTCGCTCCGCTAGGAAATATTACAGGTTCTTGAAATCGAATGTCGAGAGGAGGAATCGGCGTTGCAAATAGCTACTTGGGGTAAAGCGGTGATATCAGAACTAGCTGTGTCGAAGGACATACTCAAATCATGCTCATCGGTCCGCATTGATAATATTAAAAACTCCTTCACATTGAGGAAGGCATCATACCAACCAACATCGATAGCCCAGACTCACCCCGACGTAGTT
>NW_003200062.1:0-1159 GCF_000006405.1 Perkinsus marinus ATCC 50983 | reverse complement strand
AAGGAGTTTTATTTAAACTCCTATGCTTTCAATAGACTGGGTATAACATTAATTATTATTGGTATTTTATTGAAATTTTGGAGAAAATGTTTAATAAAAAGTAAAAAATCAACAAATTGGGTGTAATATTCCCAAAATATAAAAATATCAGCCAAATCTATAAAGGGTTGACAAAATGAACCGAATAGTAACAAAAGGGAGAAAAAAATAAACTTTTCTTAAAAAATTGAATTTGATATGGAAATGATGCAGTGTTGATCTTTCGTTGCATTTTGCAGCATAGGAATATATGCACATGGTCGACTAAATGGAAATTCTGAGGAAATTTTGGCAAAATCGTGTGTGGATTTCCACAATTTGTTGAGGAAACTAACGAATTCAGTCGACGGAAGCAAACACATATCCTCACACTGGTACTTTGCAGACATTTCGAAGCTTCATGAGAAGTGGGAACAGTCGTGTATTGAAAGCCTTGGTTCTGAGGAAGAATGGTGTTTTCATTGTTTTCATTCTCGCACCATAGATTCAAAACTTCAGCGCGGAAAAGTGCTATAAAACATTATCTTCAACTGGTGTGAAATTTACACTGTAAATCGGCTTCGTCTCAGAGCCCTTGTATCTGCATTATGAGTGTTCTCGCTGATCAACCTACTTTTGAAGAATTCTCTGCTTTCGCGATTAACATTCAGCATAGCTTCGAAGGGCTTTGTCGACCGGTATACCCTTACACCACGATAAAGAGGTGTATACGATATCAACCGCTGAAGATACAGCTTCTCGCTACGGATGAATCCAACAAACGAGTTGCTTATGACAACTCAAACGCCGGTTAGGACAAGAGGCGAAGCAGAGATCATCGTTATTCTTATACGGTTGATAAGGTTGCATCGTACATTGCTTGAACTTGGCGAGAGATATACTAGGTGTGTTAACAATATGAACGCGGGGGATCCTACGAAACTGAGAGACTTGATATTCACAATGATGACATTGAGAAGTAGGAAAATGCGAGTTAATCACTTATGAGCGCAACTCATCCATCCATAGCATTGATACAGGAATCGATGTCAAGATTCTTAGCATCGAATTTACCTCTCAACTCTGGGGTGTACCCGATGCTGCGAACGGCTTGATTGACACAAATTCGTATAACCAAGTT
>NW_003204908.1:0-872 GCF_000006405.1 Perkinsus marinus ATCC 50983 | reverse complement strand
ATAGTACTTCAGCTAGCGCATCGTAGACGCTTCGGAGAGCATTGCCTGCGTATAGCCGATCTGAATAACGATCAACGGTGAAAGTCACAGCACGAAGACAACTCCTCATACACCGAAAAGATGCGAAAAACGCTGATAGAACTGATATGATTTTAGTTAACCGCTCAGCAATACCCACACCCCAGTCCCATAGGGGATGGATCATCGAAGTCGAGTACATGACTGTACTGACTACACCTCCATTAGGGTGGGGTATACATCTCCTCATCACGGTTTGGGGTTTTGTCAAGAGTACTCTTGTGAACGAAAGGAAATCACTACATAAGTGATCCTGTTCGAGTACAGTCGACAAGCCCTACATGCCTGGAGACGCCCTTATGTGACGCGATGTGGAAGAAGCGTGGTATGAAATGTGAGCACAATTATTTTGCACGCATGCACATTGCCAAGGCGCGCACGAAGTTGCTGTTTGCGTTGATACCTCATCATGTTCATACAACTACATGGGGGAATCTCACTCCTCGAATGAACTCCCCAGTCACCTCTATTTTGGTTCTCATTGCTTCTGATCTCTTCATTTGCCAACTGAATCCCCTCTCTTCCTTCTAGAGAACATCATCGGTGATGAGTTTGGAGGAGTCATAGCTCACCGTGTGCCTCCCTCCTCTCCAACAGTCTACCTTCCCCCATCTGCCCTGTAAGTTCACAGTTGAGGGTCCTACGAGGTCCCCAATCTCCCCACCAGTATCCACTAGCCCACCTCCCCTCCGATGCATCGCTGGCCACTCTCTTCAACACCGAGTGATCACCAGCCGCCATCCGCCGCCCCGATGCTTGAGTGGCCACCAGTGCGGTCCCATCTAAGTAGCAAG
>NW_003211446.1:0-2724 GCF_000006405.1 Perkinsus marinus ATCC 50983 | reverse complement strand
TCATCACTGTGTGGTTAATCTGCAAGATGAGCAGCTCTCGCGATTGTGTGTTGTGCTGCAGTGTAAGAAAATATGTTTGCTTTCCTCGGCTGAGTCTAGGAGTTCCTTCACTAACGAATGAAGTTTGCATACGGCGGTGCGCGAAAAAGCAATGGAGTTTCACCCGTTTTACGCGAAGTGGCGTAAAACTCGGTGAAAACTCGATATTCGCGGTGATATGCAGTAGTCGTGAAATATGTTTTTCATATCACTAGGGTGGTGAAACTCCAATGAAATTAATTCCCATATCATCACCGACACGTGCATTTGATCATTTGCAGTATTATACATTGCTTGTTATCATGGGAAGAACTGAGTGGAAAATCAAAGTAGATATACACTCAGTGTACGCACTTCGAAGACCTGAAGGAAGCACTGAACTGCCAAACCCGTAAAAAAAGAGAAACTATCATCGAAGTGAATACCGCAGGTATTTGAAAGTGATAGTAGACTACCCTGGTGAGGAGGAAGATGTTGAGAAGAAGACCACTTGGCAGAGCGCGACGGCTAGTTGTTCGTTCAACTGCTTTTTTCTGTTCGATGCAAGTCTGGCCAAAGCAGAGTTCAAGAGATCTAAAGTCAGTGTGGGAAGATATACACATGTGTTGGTGAAAAGAAGAAAAAAATTGAGAATTTCTTTTGGAAAATTTTCAATTTTGGTGAATTTTCAGCACAGAAATTTTCATGTCCGGGAATAACTTGTATAGTTAGTGAGGAAACTGATGAGCTCAGCTGAGGAAAGCGAACATATATTCCTCCAACACTGTCCACAGTTGGGCCACTTCACTATTGTTTCTGTATAATGAAGTTTCATCCTAGAGATATGAACGACCCTAGTAGAAAATATATTTCACGACTACTGCATATCACCGCGAATATCGCGTTTTTCACAGAGTATCACGACACTTCACGTAAAACGGGTGAAACTCCAGTGTTGTAAAATATGCGCATAATCAACCACCGGTGTTGGTGACGTGAGGAAATTTTTTGTGAAATTCACGTTGGTTTCTGTATAGTTCTACCTGAATTCGTATATAAACTTTAATGAGCTCAGCTGAGGAGAGCAAAGATATATTCCCCCGACACAGTATCGATTAAGCGTGTAAAATTACACATGGACATGGTCTTCCATCACTAATGTTCGAAGTTCTATCCTCATTAGATAACTCTGCAGTGTTGGCACCATAACGCACTCAGAAAAGATGAGCTCATAGGGGCATGTACGTTTGGTTTCAGTCGAATGTAAGTCTCGATCAACTGGTGTTGGAATATATGTTTGCTTTTATCAGCTGATCTCAGGACTGAGTTTCATAACTTCTTATATGCGAATTAGGGTAGAAAAGTACAGAAAACAATGAAAATTTCCCGAAAAATTTCATATCGTATGCATATTTTCCCAAACTGCGATCGACTCCCATTAAGCAGTGACTCACTCGCTGTAGTTACTCACTAGTTCGGCACACTTTGTTGAGGCAGTGGATGCCCATGACTTTTCCTGAGAAACCTGGTGATGTGAGAGGATATGTTAATGTTAGCGTTGGAATATACGGCCCCGGGGACGATGTAAGCCTTTTTGGTGGCAGTGCCGAAATTATTCATCATGGGTGTTTGTCGAAATTATATTTTGTCTAAACATGGAGTTGATTCACATAGGAGTTTCACCACCCTAGTGATATGGAAAACGCTAGTGAAAAATATATTTCACGACCACTGCATAGCGCAAATATCGCGTTTTTCACCGAGTTTTACGCCACTTCACGCAAAGCGGGTGAAACTCTATTAATACAGTACTCGGGTAAGTTCATCGGATGAACTTCAGCCAGATTAGAATGATAATATATTATAAGGGAGTTTCACCCGTGATATGAAAAGCACTAGTGAAAAAATACTTCACTTCATTTAACTTCGCGGGAAACGTAGTAAAACACATGAAATGATATTCATGAAACATATTTCACACGTGGAATGGGTCGTAGAATTCTCGATTAACTTCGTTCCGGGAATATCGCGTTTCTCACATGGAGTATTACGCCACTTCGCGCGAAACGGGTGAAACTCCGTCATAATAAATGCAAAGACCAAAACAATGGTTATCATCATTTTGCTGATAGATGTCTTTGTTACTCGCTAGACGATGTGAGAGGTTGAGTTGTATCATTCCTGAGGTTCCGAGTGGTTTCCGACTCATCTCGGATGAGGACGAGGCTGTGAGCTCCATCACTGAGAGGGTCTTACAGACCCCCGATTCGAAGTTCAACTTAGTCATGCTCAACTTCAACGTGAGAAGAGTCAATAATTGTGGGAGTTAAAACTGTGAGTGCGTTTTCTTTCGTTTCGCGGGTAAAACTCCAATGCGTTATTGATTTCAAATCCAATTGCTGTAGACCAGTCGGACCACTCGGGGGCATTACTCTGAAATTATTCTCAAAAACTTCCAAAATAAAAGAATTTTTTCCAGTGAAATTTCGCGATTTTCGTAGCATCGTTCGTAGGTTTACAAGGCTGAGAATCTTCCTAAGAAAGGCGGTGGTGGTGTATTCGGGAGAACGGCAACATGCAGTCCTTACGTAAGTGTTCGAGGAGTATGTGTTCCCTTTCCTCACCTGAGCTCAGGAGTTTTCTCACTGAATAGAACTCGGGTAGAAGTGCTCCGAAATCAATAAGAATTTCCTCATTATACGTAGT
>NW_003205022.1:0-2338 GCF_000006405.1 Perkinsus marinus ATCC 50983 | reverse complement strand
TCTCGCTTTCCCCGTACCACTTGGACAACAGAGCTCTAACGGCACGTAGACCAGAGGTATGCCACACCCAGCAGCTATACATCTGACATCACTAGCTTGAGAGGGCACCACTGATGGAGGCCATCCATCACCTCGCTGCTGACGTCTTGCCTGTCCCCGGTGGGCCCTCGAATAAGACCACCTTGGGTTTGTTAGCAGGAGCCGCTTTCTAGATAATTGCCGTAGCCCTTACAATGCATGCCCATGCCCTACCCCTCGGGTCCCTTCAGCTATCCTCTTGAAGAGCTCAGGATGCCTCAATTGCAGCAAGACCGTCTCCTCTACTCTAGCCTTGGTCTGGGGGTAGCCCACTAGGCCCTTCCAAACATCATCATCACTAACAGTACCTCAACAACAATGGTAGGACACCAAGTCGCCACCAAGTGAATCATAGCTCACCTTCCTCGGGTGGTAGGATAACGTCAATGCCCATCTCCTCCAGCTCCCTCTTAGCCTTCTCCCTCGAGCTCTCATTTTGTGGCGCGCGACGTTGTCTAGCCCCGCCCTCTTGCGGTCCGTCCTCATTCATAGATACTTGGTCGAATAGCTCAGCAAAGGCCCTCCCTGAACAACGGTGCCGAACAGACCTCCTCATCGAGGACCCTCCTACCAATATCAGAGTCCTGATCAACGGTGCCACTATAGCGGCGAGGCCTGTATACTGCATGCTCTGTGAGGCCACGAAGTAATACCTACATATGACACCGCGAAAAAAGCATGAAATTTGAAAACAACTATCATCTAGTCTCGGCAATTTCTATGAGAAATCAGCTCCTAGAAAACGTAAGGTAAATGGTTAGACTCACATCAACATCATTCCGAGTGAGCTGTCCAGTAGGCCGACTAAGCTCCCATGTAGTGACCATCCTTCCAGTGCCTTCTTGATAGTTAGAGTATACATCTAGAGTGGCACGAGGCTTTTCCGGCTGGCCAAAGACAACCTGGATGTCCGCCAGCTTCCGTGGTGGAGGGGTGCAATAGCCGTCCAGCTTAGTTACTCTGACAGGAACAGTCATAAAATCGGTTCTACAAGAACCAGTCTCAACCAAACCAGTTTGGATCACCATCGTGGACGTCAACGATGAGCCCTTCAGATTGGGCAACTGAGCAACGGCTGGACCACCACCCTTTATACTTACCGCACGTCCCCCTCTTCCTCCCCAGATGTTATCGACATGAGTACATCCACAAGAGCGTAAAACAGGTCCGCACCGTTGTCGGAGTAGTATTGCCATCTGAGAGCAAATCCCTTCACGAAAGATCCTATTCCTCCGGTTTTCTACTTCAAAACATCGGTCCCTCCACGTTGCACCACATCGAAGCTGCTCCCCGCCGAATGAGGTCTATGCGGCACTACACTGGATATATACCGCTCAGCGTCTTGTATGCCAAGCCGGGCCTTCTTGTCCGGAACCTCCTCGCACAGCACTGTTGATGATGTCGTTGTGGTGAGGGCTACTAGGCTAGCGGCAGCTGATGCTAGACAGAGTGACGATGATGCTAACGGGGATATCTGAGGCACGAGAGGTGCCCAATGGTCCACAGGGTAGTATGGCACCTTAGAACGTCGTGAGCTGCTCCTACGTGTGGACAGCCGTGAGGGGAGACTAGACAGCTGATCGGACAGCACTCTAGCGGTCGATGCCCACATTGAATGATTATAAACAATCTATTCGAAAAGTGCATACCACCGACTCTCTACCACAGACGCCTTCAGAGCTAGCTGACAGAAGCTACGCAAATCGCTGTACTGCCCAATGAAACACTTCAAACTCGACAGTACACGATTCCTTTAGGCCGATGCTGGAGTTCGTGATGACGATGACACATTGCCACTGCTGAACTCTGTTGCGGCTCATGATAAGAGCAGACCCAACAAGGAATGGGCGTACTCCAACTCCTCGAATAAGAGTCATTTTCTCTTAGTGCTGCTTTGTACGATGAGTCCTGTGTATATACTGTCAAAGACGGATAATGGAGGCATGACTCAGCATCATCGCGGCGAGAGCGGCGGCGATACAGACTAATCATGGCTCCACCGATTCTTAGCATATACAGGTTTCGGCAAATACGGCATCGCTCCGATGTATGCAGCACCGCTTTAAGCGTGTCCTTCTATCCCATGGGGAATAACCTCTGATTTTTAGGGCGTTACTCGTCGTAGCTAATGAGAACTCACACAAATGGGTGAAGACTATCTACACAAATTCCTAGCATACACGGCTTAAAACTGGTGCAAAATTTATGTTCTTGCAAGGGAAATATCCCCTTTAATTCATGACCGATCCACGCGTTAATC
>NW_003216108.1:0-1095 GCF_000006405.1 Perkinsus marinus ATCC 50983 | reverse complement strand
ACTGGGCCACGTTGGTTCCCTACCAAGTCCCAGTCAGTGCTTAAAACACAACATATTAAGTGAAACCGCACAATGATGGAAAAATTAGTCTTAAACCTGCCACTTCATACACGATATTCGATGAACCTGAAGAAAAGAAGCAAAGGGATGAAAGGAAAGAACCAAGAAGACTGAAAGGAAGAAAGAAAGAGGAAAAAAATCTAAACACCGTCACACCCAAGATAGCTCGTCTGATACCTAACTAAGAGTGCTTGAGGGTTTCCAACAGGAATTCTCAAGCACTCTGGGGGAACTTTCTCTGTTCTTGGGTGTATGTTCCGAAGGTGATCAGACTGGATCACTGCTTTAGCAACGACTTGACGTCTTGCTTTTCTCTTGAAATTCCGTCATCTGTCTTTCGGCTATCCGTGAACTTGCTCTCTTGGGAGACCTTCACTCCCACCCGACCTTAGTGGCACCTTGGGATGGACAGCTGATCACCGGTCAGGCCGCGACACGACACCCAGTTCACACAAATCTCACCCCCGCATGGGTTACAGGCGATCGCAACTCACCCAGCTTATACATAATCAATCAACATACTGACATTAGGTATATTTCTCGGGCGTTTGACCGGGGAGCGGTAACAGTTGTGTGGTGCTTAGAGAAGTGTCCCTTAGAGACTGAACGCAGTGTGTCGACAGTCTCATAGACAGGCAGGAATAGGTTCTATCGAGATTCGAACTCGAGTCGCTGGATTCAAAGTCCAGAGTGCTAACCACTACACTATAGAACCACGAGATGCAATTAGAGAAACTATTTCCGTACTAACATTGTTCAAAAGCCGAGTCCCACAGTAGTTCCTGCAGACTCCGCGGGGTGTCAAAAGCGATCTGTGTGTTTTGCATCTCGTTGTTGTTGTGTTGGCTACCGACCTCTCAGCCGCTCTCCACCCTCACTGGTCCCATCGTGCGGTATTGCCTGCTCTGTTCCCAGCCTTGGCCAGTACCCGCGCCTTCAGATGATCGGATGTGATGACTTCCGCCTTCCCACCCGACCTTAGTGGCACCTTGGGATGGACAGCTGATCACCGGTCAGGCCGCGACACGACACCCA
>NW_003210273.1:0-951 GCF_000006405.1 Perkinsus marinus ATCC 50983 | reverse complement strand
TTGAGACCACCACCACCATGATGATGATGATAATAACAACATACTAATAGGAATACTATCATCAACGTATTTATAATAGTAGTAGTAATGTTGAAGAACCCGAACTAAAGAAGGCGATGGTGGTAAGGGAGAGTTGGTAGTTACACTAGTACCAATTATTATCAATAATATACAACATCTCCAACATGCTATTAAAGAGTATGATGACAGTGATGGTATGATGGTAACCTTATACTACTACTACTACTACTACTACTACTACTACTACTACTACTACTACTACTACTACTACTACTACTACTACTACTACTACAAGAAGGAGTAGACCTATTATTATTAGCCTATACCATTATCATGTGAAGAGGGTGAGAATATAGGAGTCACACTATTGTTATATACACTCACTATAACTAGTAGTAGTAGTTTATACTACCACTACTACCCCGCTTCATGGTCTCGGTGCATCACGCTAGTATCAGCTGATGATGATGATGATACAGGCTCATGAGGAGTAGTATATGACGCTATGCTAGTAGTAGTAGTAGTAGGAGGAGGAGCCGACTGTGGTCGCCACATGTTATAAGAGTAGGTAGCAGCAGCAATAGCAGCCTCCTAATAAGGATGTCCTCCTTCTTCTTCTTCTCCTCCTTGTTGTTGGTGTTGTATGGCGGTGTGGTGGTGAGCCAGCTGATATGTGTTATAGGATAGGATACCCAGGATAAGGTAGAGTATATGATAATGATGATGTTGTTGTTGATATGCTCCGTGATATAAACTCGACAGCATGAGCCGACAACTGGGGCTAGAGAGTAGGAGGATGATGATGATGATGATGAGGACTCTTCTCCACTTCATCATCATCATCATCCGTTTGTTGTTGTTGTTGTTGTAGGTTAGGGATATTATAATCATTCCTTGACGAGATGGTAATGATAGTGATGATGCATCCAC
>NW_003207166.1:0-1233 GCF_000006405.1 Perkinsus marinus ATCC 50983 | reverse complement strand
CAGACGCTCTACCACTAAGCTAAAGTGACATACAGACTAATCATATGAATCAATAATTTTCGTGTCCCTTCACAGAATGGGCCACCTTGCTCTGCTTCTCGTACCAGACCAGATATTTATGGTGTTATAAGCCACTTGCCAGGATCGAACTGACGACCTTCTGCTTACAAAGCAGACGCTCTGCCACTAAGCTAAAGTAGCGCATAGAATAAGTATATAAATCGATAATCTTTCTGTATCCTTTGCGGAGTGAGCTGACCTACTCCTGCTTCCCGTATCAGACCAGAGGTTTATGGTGCTATCAGCCATTTGACAGGATTGAACTGACGACCTTCTGCTTTCAAAGCAGACGTTCTGCCACTAAGCTAAAGTGACACACCAAATAACTGCATAAATCAATAATCTTCCTGTATCCTTTGCGGAGTGAGCAAACCTGCTCCTGCTCCTCATACCCGACTAGAGCCTAATGCTGCTGTAAGCCACTTGCCAGGATTGAACTGACGACCTTCTGCTTACGAAGCAGACGCTCTACCACTAAGCTCAAGTGACACACACACTGACTATATGAATCAATAATTTTCCTGTCCCCTTCACAGAATGGGCCATCCTGCTCCTGCTTCTCGTACCAGACCAGAAATTTATGGTGCTATAAGCCACTTGCCAGGATTGGACTGACGACCTTCTGCTCACAGAGCCGACGCTCTGCCACTAAGCTAAAATGACGCAGAGGATAAGTACATAAATCAATAATCTTTCTGTATCCTTTGCGGAGTGAGCAGACCTGCTCCTGCTTCTCATACCCGACTAGAGCATAATGCAGCTGTAAGCCACTTGTCAGGATTGGACTGACGACCTTCTGCTCACAGAGCCGACGCTCTGCCACTAAGCTAAAGTGACGCAGAGAATAAGTACATAAATCAATAATCTTTCTGTATCCTTTGCGGAGTAAGCAGACCTGCTCCTGCTTCTCATACCCGACTAGAGCATAATGCAGCTGTAAGCCACTTGCCAGGATTGAACTGACGACCTTCTGCTTACGAAGCAGACGCTCTACCACTAAGCTAAAGTGGCATACAGACTAATCATATGAATCAATAATTTTCGTGTCCCCTTCACAGAATGGGCCACCTTGCTCCTGCTTCTCGTACCAGACCAGATATTTATAGTGTTATAAGCCACTTGCCAGCATCGAACTGACGACCTTCTGCTTACAAAGCAGACGCTCTGCCACTT
>NW_003216746.1:0-955 GCF_000006405.1 Perkinsus marinus ATCC 50983 | reverse complement strand
GTAGTAGTCGTAGTAGTAGTAGTCGTAGTAGTAGTAGTCGTAGTAGTAGTAGTCGTCGTCGTAGTAGTCGTAGTCGTAGTAGTCGTAGTAGTAGTAGTCGTAGTCGTCGTCGTCGTAGTAGTCGTCGTAGTAGTAGTCGTCGTCGTAGTAGTCGTAGTCGTAGTAGTCGTAGTCGTCGTCGTAGTAGTCGTACTAGTCGTAGTCGTAGTCGTAGTAGTCGTACTAGTCGTAGTCGTAGTAGTCGTAGTCGTCGTCGTAGTAGTCGTAGTAGTCGTAGTCGTACTAGTCGTAGTCGTACTAGTCGTAGTCGTAGTCGTAGTCGTAGTAGTCGTACTAGTCGTAGTCGTCGTCGTAGTAGTCGTACTAGTCGTAGTCGTACTAGTCGTAGACGTAGTAGTCGAAGTAGTAGTCGTACTAGTCGTAGTCGTACTAGTCGTAGTCGTCGACGTAGTAGTCGTACTAGTCGTAGTCGTAGTAGTCGTAGTCGTCGACGTAGTAGTCGTACTAGTCGTAGTCGTACTAGTCGTAGTCGTCGACGTAGTAGTCGTGCTAGTCGTAGTCGTCCTAGTCGTAGTCGTACTAGTCGTACTAGTCGTAGTCGTACTAGTCGTAGACGTAGTCGTCGAAGTAGTAGTCGTACTAGTCGTAGTCGTCCTAGTCGTAGTCGTCGACGTAGTAGTCGTACTAGTCGTAGTCGTGCTAGTCGTAGTCGTTGACGTAGTAGTCGTACTAGTCGTAGTCGTGCTAGTCGTAGTCGTCGACGTAGTAGTCGTGCTAGTCGTAGTCGTGCTAGTCGTAGTCGTACTAGTCGTAGACGTAGTCGTTGATGTAGTAGTCGTTCTAGTCGTAGTCGTGCTAGTCGTAGTCGTCGACGTAGTAGTCGTACTAGTCGTAGTCGTGCTAGTCGTGGTCGTTGACGCAGTAGTCGTACTAGTCGTAGTCGTGCTAGTCGTAG
>NW_003216655.1:0-1219 GCF_000006405.1 Perkinsus marinus ATCC 50983 | reverse complement strand
GACCCACAACACGCTCCATAAATACTCTACGTCACGTCACCGAGAGGTTTTGCGTCTGGGGACAGTACAACAGGTCACGTGACGGGTGATAGCCGTAAGCTCGGCTTTCTCACGGTCCGTGAGTCACGGACTACCTTTTTCCAACCAACACAACTCTATTTGGGTCATGTCCTTCAACCTGACGACGACCATAGTCCACCATAGTCGCCTTCGTAACGAGCGATAAAAGTATCGGATTCCAACGATCGGACCAGGAATAACTCATGGATCCTCGCATTGCGTCACGCAATTTGCGTGAATGCGTGAGCCTCACGTGTGCGGAAGCCGACAGCCATAGCCACATATTTTGCGACGCGCAGCAACCACTCGCCTACACATCTTGGACCATCAATGCACAATCTCGTGAACGTCGCACTGTTGGTCTGTCTTAACATGGCCTGGGCTGATTTCACGGTCGGGAGGTGGGTCCGTGAGGACTCCTCACTGAGGAGGGAGTAAGACTCACATCGTGTGATAGTAGGACTCCTTTCAGAAGCGAAGTCTTTGGACCATTCCCGCCAGCGGATAGGAATGACGATGTCAGCTTGACTCCAAGTCAGTCATAAGGATTCGCTCACAGTTCGAAGCATGAAATCGATCATCAATTGTTGTGTCCATTTCAGAGGGTGGTAAGGAGTATGAGAAGCCCGAAGGTGAATGTATCTACGATTTTCCTGGGGGTGTGGCTGGCTGTACATGCTCCAATTCCACAATTTTATACTACGGTAATGCTGGATCTCGCCATCAGTGATGTCGGAAAGGTTCGAAGAAGAAACAGCGTGAGTACGGGGGGGCTGACTACGGGTACGTGAAGATGCTCGAGTTGTCCTTTGACTAGTAGACGCAAGAGGGGGTGTCATAGAAGTGAGTGAAAGACGCACTGATACTCGTGATGTACCGTTACACTACATCAAGCGAGATCAAATGACTAATACCAATAATGCAGACAACTGTGTGCGCTCCAACCTAATCGATTCTATCATAGCTGCTGGAAGTGCGCACAAACAGAGTATGCAGAGATACTGCTTCTCATGTACCATCAGTAGTGCTATAAGCACCGACAACAAGATTGTGGAATATGAAACACAGAGTAGAGATATAGCTCACTTCGCATATATTTCCGTTAGCCTCGACCAACATAGGCTCACGCATTGTGCGTTAATGTGCAAGCGTGCAAGCT
>NW_003209805.1:0-971 GCF_000006405.1 Perkinsus marinus ATCC 50983 | reverse complement strand
ACATCCACTCAGGAGTCCTAAGTTAGGACATAACCCGGTCGGAATCAATTAGATTCACTCTAATACAGTAACAGGCCATTCCGAGTTTTTGTCCGATCATTCCGGCCCGATTTTCAAGTCGCGGTCTTCTCGAGCCGGGAGGGACTCCCGTGAAGGTAAACACTTCGAAATGTATCGTACATTTCTCACACACATCATGTAAGTGAATATACGTACGAATATACATCGAACTCGGATTGTACAGACCTTGTGAAGAACTATAATTGCTCGAGCGATACGTACTATACTTAAAATGTATAGATACATACTGCGAATAGTTATCATAATCACCTGTAGTATTCCCTCGCAGCGGAAATGCCTCGGTTCTGACACTGCAGTTGAGTTACGAATAGTAAATTAACCTTCAATTCAATGGAGCTCAAACGTGTTCCTTCTCTCCAATGGTGATCAACGATCATTGTCAATCATAAACTGAAATCCATAACGAGCAATAGTGCGGGGCGAGATCGACATGAAGATTTCGTATCAAAAACCTATGCGTGCCCGATGTCCGAAATGGTCTCGGACTCCTGTCACACACAGGTATTCCTGTAAATGTCTCCACACACAAAGCTCAGTAGTGAACAACCTTCGCTGCAGTTCATCGGAACTCAGCAAAAACATTGCTATTGTGATCGGATAAACTATATATCATCTGTTCGATCGATCTGTAGACAGTACTAGCTATACCACTGTTGTACTGCTGCGATGAAGTGTACCAGTGTACCTTCTCTTTGTACCTGCGTAGCACTGTGTGTCTTAAAGACAGTCTTTGGGCTAGCATAAGGTGGTGCAGCATTTGCCATGCGCATGCGTGCAGCCATCGATGAGTACGGTACGCGTCTAACGATACTCGTTAGACTCGCTACGTTTCTGATTCGTGGAGAGAAGAGGTGTATTGGCTCCTCTATCTACTTATAATAGCGTCATCA
>NW_003205639.1:0-1588 GCF_000006405.1 Perkinsus marinus ATCC 50983 | reverse complement strand
AGTAAGATCAAGAGACACATAGTGTGGAGCTAACCTCCACTGTGTGAGATTCGCAGTAATGGGAGTGGCACCTTCACTGCTTCCCGTACGAATAAACTCATTGAGTCTACGGGCGTCAACCGTCAACCTACAAGGGCTGGTTGCACTGACGCTAACATCTCTGAACACAGGATTGATAGGAATATACGACTTGATACAAGATGGGTCGTCGCAAACTTCTACAGTACCGCTATTAATCAAGTCGTAGAAGGCATCTTGCACTTGAATGTGTTCAGACAACGTGAGAGACTTTTCTAATGACCGAAACCGTGCTTCGACTTCCCTTCGATTATTGAAGGGCCTGCGACCGGTAGACCACGGTAGATCATCTAGTTGGTAATAGAATGTATTAGGATCATACTTATTATTGATTCGCCTTAAGGGCATAGAATCGGAAAATGAAACAATATTATCGTCAGATGGTGGACCTTCATTAGGGGTAATGGTAGGTATTGGTTCGAAGATTGCACCACATGTTGACGGCAACAATCCGTCTGACCCACTCAGCTCGGCTGGATCCCCAGAAGGATCTCTCTCGCTACCAACGGGAGGTTGTTTTTTTCCATTGTGGCTCTCGAGCCCATGACCGCTAGTGATAATCGGCTTGGGACTGTCACCGGAGAAGCATATGTGTAGCCCAAGCGAGGAAAGAGCAGGGATGCCGAGGATCAAATCGTAACCTTTAGAGAGCGACTCTACCACCAGAAATGGTTGCAAGACACTTGCCCGTGCAGTGGCACACCATAAGTAAATGCGAGATAATGGGCGGATGATGTTCGATCCATCTGCTAGCTTGATAACTCCACTGCCGACAACCTGATCATCAGATGCGCTTCGACACGAAGCGAAACCATTCGTTTGAACCCAAGACCATGAGCATAGATTAACCGTTGACCCAGTGTCAATAAGGGCTCTGGCGTCGATACCGTTCTCATCATTGTCGTCAGCTATGCGGATATTAGCAGTTAAGGGCAGGTGGTTATTGTGATCATAGAGAATTGCTCCACAGCTATCGATATCAACGCTACCACAGACGGCAGCAGTCGATTGTTGGGTTTTTGTCACATTGGTGGCCGTGTTAGTCACCGGCGAGATATGAGGATAAGGACATTGGTCTCCTCTGCTACATTGGCCAGTTGCCATGTAACGATAGCATACTTTGGGAGCTTTGGGAGTAGCATCCACTCCTCCAGCTGGTTTCGAGGAAGTATTAGCAGCAGCAGTTGGTAGAGTGCCAGACTCGGGGTTGGTACCACGACCAGGAGTCGCTGCCACATTGCGATCATGGCTGAAGCGGCATTTACTACCAAATCGACAAGTTTTACCAGCAGCAAAGGCTCTGCATAGGGGTTTCTTGGGGACATCGGCTTTGGAGATACTGCGAGTTGCACCACGGCTTTGGATCTTGCTCTCAAAGTACTCAGCGGCTTCCCTCGTTTCCTCCAAGTCAGCATATCTCGGGCCGAAGTATACCTCGATCTTCTCACGTAGATCATCTCGGAGAGATCACGGAACTTTGCCGCGATGTCTTCATCATCGATGTACCGAT
>NW_003203494.1:0-1231 GCF_000006405.1 Perkinsus marinus ATCC 50983 | reverse complement strand
TTGAACACCTTATCATCATTTGTATCATTATATTAGCATAGCATAGTAGCTAGCCTAGACTTTAGCACAGCTTGGAGGATATTGTGCAATAGAGACGATTGTGGAGGGTCATGAGTAGAGGAGAACAAGGTCCTAGTCATTAGTAACCCACTCGTCACATTGTCAAACCCCAGGAAACGTTGTTATCTCCCAATGCTGGATAAGTATGTAAATCGTCGATCACAGATATGCGGCGTTCGATCAAGTTGATTGCTCTAATCTGTCTGAGGAAACTAAAGTGAAGTTCTTCACTGAACATCTCCACGTAGATGAGGAAATTAGACTCATCACCAAGGGAGTCGGGTAGTAGTAGTAGTAGTAGTAGTAGTAGTAGTAGTAGTAGTAGTAACAGAAGTTATATAGCGATGCCAAATACGGGGTAGGTACTTCGATATCCGCGATGCGGATGATAAGTGGATCAGGATTGAAATTGGTAGTGGCGCGCTGATTGTAAGTCAGTTCGAACTCTCTCTGTGTAAGCGTCCCTATAGATCTTCCCGCCCGGAATCTGGCACAGATTCTGCGTCTCTGAGGAGAGCCCCTGTCTTCAAGCTGTGAGGATCTTCACCAACGAACCACAGTGGACCGCTTACCCACGTCAAGGTAGTAGTTGTAGTAAAATAGATAGGCCTTGAACTTCTACAGGTTTCCTCGACAAAGATGTGATAGAGGCTGCTCGGGATGATTATAATAAGATAGCTGCGTGAGGAGACCATTCCGATTAAGCGATGTACTTTCTTCCATGTTAGCAAGAATTGCGATGATTTTTTTACTCTCAAGTGAAAAGTTTTCACCACAACAGCGTTTTGAGTCGAGTCTATCTGGTACAGTAGAATAAGGGTTGCTCAGTTATTGCCCTTTCCGACAACGGTCTTTAAGAATGAGTGTATAATAAGCACAATCCCGTCGATAACTAACCGCTGTAGTCAGTATGTATGTACACGTTGCCCTTGCGTTAACTATGTGAGCAGATCCGATGCGCCCAATATGAGTTACGGAACGTGAAGTAATGAACACAATTTTCAACTTTTCGCCGGCAATTTCATCGTAAAAGGCTTTCTTTGCATTATGCAGCCCGTAGTGTTACACACTACCACGAGCCTTTAACATTAGGTCCTATTGTTAGAGGCTCGTTCTAAGTTAGTAACTATTCCTGGACCAGTTACTAACTTAGCAGCTCGATAGAATCGTA
>NW_003208906.1:0-1573 GCF_000006405.1 Perkinsus marinus ATCC 50983 | reverse complement strand
GACAACCTTTTGATCTGGAGTCAGATGCGCTACCGTTGCGCCACAGGGCCAAGCCGACGATTTACAGCATCCTCCAAAGAAAACATGCAGGTGAGTATTTTGTATTTTCCTACAACTCGCAGTCTATCATATGACCCCGGCCCGATTCGAACGGACAACCTTCTGATCTGGAGTCAGATGCGCTACCGTTGCGCCACAGGGCCAGACCGACGTTGTTCAGCATCATCCAAAGGAAACATACAGGTGAGTATTTTGTATTTTCCTACAACTCGCAGTCTATCATATGACCCCGGCCCGATTCGAACGGACAACCTTCCGATCTGGAATCAGATGCGCTACCCTTGCGCCACAGCACCAAGTCGACGATGATGAGCATCCTCGAAGGAAACATGCAGGTGAGTATTTTGTATATTCTCCTACAACTCGTAGTCTAGCATATGACAATGACCCGATTCGAACGGACAACCTTTTGATCTGGAGTCAGATGCGCTACCGTTGCGCCACAGGGCCAAGCCGACGATTTGCAGCATCCTCCAAAGAAAACATGCAGATGAGTATTTTGTATTTTCCTACAACTCGCAGTCTATCATATGACTCCGGCCCGATTCGAACGGACAACCTTCTGATCTGGAGTCAGATGCGCTACCGTTGCGCCACAGAGCCAGGCCGACGTTGTTCAGCATCATCCAAAGGAAACATACAGGTGAGTATTTTGTATTTTCCTACAACTCGCAGTCTATCATATGACCCCGGCCCGATTCGAACGGACAACCTTCTGATCTGGAGTCAGATGCGCTACCGTTGCGCCACAGGACCAAGCCGACGTTGTTCAGCATCATCCAAAGGAAACATACAGGTGAGTATTTTGTATTTTCCTACAATTCGCAGTCTATCATATGACCCCGGCCCGATTCGAACGGACAACCTTTTGATCTGGAGTCAGATGCGCTACCGTTGCGCCACAGGGCCAAGCCGACGTTGTTCAGCATCATCCAAAGGAAACATACAGGTGAGTATTTTGTATTTTCCTACAACTCGCAGTCTATCATATGACCCCGACCCGATTCGAACGGACAACCTTCTGATCTGGAGTCAGATGCGCTACCGTTGCGCCACAGAGCCAAGCCGATGATTTACAGCATCCTCCAAAGAAATCATGCAGATGAGTATTTTGTATTTTCCTACAACTCGTAGTCTACCATATGACTCCGGCCCGATTCGAACGGACAACCTTCTGATCTGGAGTCAGATGCGCTACCGTTGCGCCACAGGGCCAAGCCGACGTTGTTCAGCATCATCCAAAAGAAACATACAGGTGAGTATTTTGTATTTTCCTACAACTCGCAGTCTATCATATGACCCCGGCCCGATTCGAACGGACAACCTTCTGATCTGGAGTCAGATGCGCTACCGTTGCGCCACAGGGCCAAGCCGACGTTTTTCAGCATCATCCAAAGGAAACATACAGGTGAGTATTTTGTATTTTCCTACAACTCGTAGTCTACCATATGACCCCGGCCCGATTCGAACGGACAACCTTCTGATCTGGAGACAGATGCGCTACCGTTGCGCC
>NW_003217017.1:0-1345 GCF_000006405.1 Perkinsus marinus ATCC 50983 | reverse complement strand
CGCAGAGCCATACCTATTGGTCGAGCTGTGTAAATACTTCCTCAGAAATCGTCAAATATTTCCGAATTCCCTCAGAATTTTCGTATTGTCACTAACACATGTGCATATGTTTCCTGAGGGACCCTCGGTAGATCCACGAGACACTTAGGAATAAGAGTGGTATGTGATGATAAGAAGAATATAATTGTCATTTTCTGATTTTTATGAAGTTGAGTATTGCCCGTGTGTGAGCGTTGATAGCTAATGATCGCGAATATAATAGGGGTATTATATTGGAGTTTCACAACCCGTTTTACGTGAAGTGGCGGAACGTTCTGTGAAAAACGCGATATTCGCGGTGATATGCAATAGACGTGAAATATGTTTTCGTGAAACTCCATTGTATCCCTGGACGGAAACTGATACATTCAATAACAAGTTATAGGTATAGAATTAGGAATAAGAATGTGAAAATGCAAACACAATTTTCAAAGAGGGTACAGCTTAATGCTTTTGGAGAACTTGAATATTAGTGTGATAGAAATTGCACATGTGTTGATGAAAATGTGAAAATTCTGAGGAAATTGTGGAAAATTCGTGATGGTTTCTGTACACTTATAAGCAGTGCTGCAAAAAAATCTTCGCCTTCCTCAGCTGAGCTCAATATTTTCCTCACAAATCAAAGAGGTTTATATACGAATTGGGAGAATAGATACGATTAATGTACAGAAAGTAACAAGGATTATCCAAAATCTCCTCACAGTCTTTATTTTGTCACCAACACACGTGGTTGACCATGGGCAACTTTTACCACACTGTTTTAACTCCTGAGCTCAGCTGATGCGAGTGGACATATATTGCAATACTGTTGTCCATGTGTAATTGACTTGGTGTAGGTATAATCGGGGTATTATATCGTATCCGAGAACGGAGACAGATAGATTCAACCCTAATATAGATCTGCTAGAATTGGTTCGTTTACAGCAAGGAAGTCACGTTTGGGGGCCATTTGTGAATCAACTGATGCAAGGAAAGTTTACGCAAGCACGGAGGGGGAATCATGATGATGGTAACGGGGATCTGCTGGTGAGATTGTTGATGAATTGAACTTGTAAGGAATGAGAAAATTTAGAGAAATTCTCGTTGGTCTCTGAACACTTCTATTCGAATTCGCTGAGCTTAGAGTAGATAACTTTTCGATTTTTCCTTCTTTTGGTATCACTACTCGAGATAAGGCTATGGTCAAGTACCATGGGATAATTTTGAAGAAATTTTGGGAAATTTCTGTTGTTTTTCGAACATTTCTACGCGAATTCGCTCGGGTGAGATACACGAACATATATACCTGCTATATGATGATCATTAC
>NW_003205098.1:0-1033 GCF_000006405.1 Perkinsus marinus ATCC 50983 | reverse complement strand
TCGGTGTCGATGCCGATGGAGCTCCTCGAGGGCCTCGATGGGTTGTTATATGGCGACCCAACGACTACAGCGAGAAGAACGCCGGAAAAGCTGGGACAGATGACGCTGTGAAGGTGTAGCCCTTTCTGCTGCTCATGCATGTAGCTCTTGGCCAGGACAAGATCACTGCTCATATCCTCAACACGAGTGCTGGCCTTGGGCAGGAGACGTCCACAGGGTTCGTGGCTGAGACGTCCAAGCTGATGGCGACCTTGGTCCAGATGGGCGTTAGGTATGGCGACCAGGCTGTTCCTCCTCGACGGCTTCACTTCTCTTTCAGGACCATATGTTTTGCTCGGTACCGTCAAATGGTTGAAATAATGCTCTCTCGAGTGAGAGCATTGATGAAGAAAGGCTCGGAAGAGCAAGTGAGTGCAGTTCATAATCGCCTTCTAGAAGTGCTCCCCGTTCCTAGGTTGTGTCCTATCGAAGCGGCTATACCCAGGATTGTCGGCGAGGCATCGAGCAACAGATATTCTCGCATCAAGTACTGGGTGTGATCTGTACCAGCGCGCTCGAACTAGGCGTGGACATCGGCAGTCTTGACTGTTGCATATCTATGGGGTATCCGGGCTCGAGCCACAGCCTACAGCAACAGTTCGGCAGAGCTGGAAGGGTAGGTCCTCAGCCTTGACGGAGTCGTAGATGTGATTATCAACGATTTCCCTTCACCATCTGGATGAAGTAACAAAGATTCCAGACCATGCTCTGAGCTTTCCAACAGTATAATGGGGCGAAAGTCTATCTAGCCTTCTGCAATTCAGACGGCATAGAGCTAGACTAACCACGGAGGAGAGCAAACAGAAATTCCACCCGCGAGAGAATTGTACCTCAAATCACCGCAGAGTCAGTTCCTATGCTTTAGTCGGGCCGAGCAAGCCTTTGTATACTCGTCTCGCGTGAAACTGACCCGATCGATCAATGGTTTTCGGTCAAGCCCGAGCGTCTAATGGAAACACTGGGGCAGCCGAGGATGCTCCCGTACAGTGGGACA
>NW_003201894.1:0-850 GCF_000006405.1 Perkinsus marinus ATCC 50983 | reverse complement strand
GTGACTTTAAGGGCTATGGTTAGCGAAGGTCAGGCTATGGATTCGATCAATCAAGTGCGGCAGCGATTAGCTTTGTGTACGTTCGTTCACAACGCTATCCCATATGATGATAGTAGCGATCTAGCCCCATGGGCGGTGCATCGCTCGACGGCCGATGCCTGCACTCTTTACGATGATCGTCTTGGTCGAGAAGAGGTATGTCAGTGGCTTGGTTCTGGGTTGGAATTTGATGACCTCACAGAGGGCCTTCAGGGGATCTCAGATTATTATCGAGCCCAATACGGTAAGTCGGTTGAGTCGTTGAGACGATTGTGGTCGGCTCGGAAGGCTGAAGTTCGTCGACGACTAGCAGATCGGCGGGATCCTGTAGGTGGAAGTCCGGTGGCGGTGAATGATATAGTCTATCGCCGGAATTACGGGGTCGATAAATTAACCGATCTGTATACAGGGCCATATCGAGTGGAGGCGGTGAGAGGTTCGACTATTGAGCTAGTACGGCTCGCGGATGGGTCGGTAACTACGGCGGCAGTTAATCAGCTGAAGCGAAGCTGCCGTCGGGAGAGGATTGATGAGGATGGTGAGGAGCCCAAACAGTCCACCACGGCGGTGCAGACAGAGCCGAAGCAGACGGGAGATTGGGGATCCGTAAAGATTGACAGGAAGGATCTACGCCGTTGGAGGGATACTGTGAAGGCGATGTCGAAGTCAGGTCCGGGTATGTTGACTCGGGGAAAGAAGAGAGTTCTGGAGCAGATTGAGGAGGTTAGTAAAGCTCCTCGTAAGAAGCTTTAGGGGGAGTGTGCTGGACCGGGCCTGGGTGCGTGAATATGAGTTTGCGTTCATGAAGATG
>NW_003205201.1:0-1778 GCF_000006405.1 Perkinsus marinus ATCC 50983 | reverse complement strand
GGTTAGGGGTTACACAACACGTGATTCCATGGACATTCCATGTTCGTGCGACATTAAGGAATCATGCAAGAGAGTAAGTGACCAAGGTATTGGTCAACACCTAGATCCGTGTTCAGCCCTCAACTCCGCAGTGTCTGGACTTCTTCTTGGTCAGGTTGTTGATTCCAACTCTGCTCAGACAGTTAACTGCAAATCTCTGTCTGGTCTCTTGTGTTATCGAGAGTGTCACGATAGCGAGCATTACAGATAGATTCTATCTGATAGAAGTTCATTAGAGGATGATGGTGCAGCCGCGAAGATGAGTCGGGCAAATTTGGCCTCATGGGCGACTGCTCGCCTTCCAAACCATTCAAATTTCGATCCAATTGACCACAGCTCGCTTGCATAGGTGAAACAGGGTAGTATGGCGGTGCGTCACAGCTCCTAAGAGCTCTGGGCGGCCCAGAGGGCCGCCCCAGCAACGTTTGGGTTTTCCAGTGCTCTCGCTAACTTGAAGCTGATGATGGCATACAACAATGGACCCAAAGAGCTCCCTTGTGGTACGCCCTTTTCTCTGCGGATTCTCTTTTTACCATTAAGATAGATTGTTTGGTCATGTAGGTAGGAGGCAATCAACCGTCCAAAGGTCGGATTGCTTTCCTGTGTCACTGCTCTCACCACACTATTGTGGTTCACACTATCGAAAGCAGCTCAGTCTCTGGTTTGAAAAGAGAGGCTGGTGGCAAGACGAACGTTTTAACATTGAATGAGCTTGAATTCGTCGAAGGAGCCATGCACGGTTGATCATTATTCGTGAGGAAAGTAACCAACGGAAAGCTCTTCTCTGGTGGACTTGGTAGACGAGCATGTGCTGTGATTAAGGCGTGTTGGATTCGTGCACATCTAAGACGTTGCTAGAGCGTTGCGTCAATGGCAGGTTAATAACAGTTTTCGGTATAATTTAGGTTTGCTGTAGAGAGAGTTCGGAAACATCGTGATCAGCTCTCAATTCTTGTGGCTTCTTCAGTGAAGAGTTTCCATACTGGAAAATTCGGTGGAATTATATAAGCTATCATCAAGAGTGGACCCTACAGGATCTCAGCGGAAAATCAGCTGCTTGTGTGCATATTATACCATTTCTTCTCTCATCGGCCGATCGTGGTGAAGTGCCGCTGATATCAAGCTGGGAGCCATAGGAGCAAAACACCAAATTTCTTTGTTTCATATCAGTCAGATTAGTTCGAAAGCCATGGATTTCCTGCTTTTGGAGGGGGAAAAATTTCAGTGGCCATGGGCCTCCTTGACGCACGGCACTTCATCGCCAGTATCTCTTCGTCAAGTAAGAAAATTTCTTAAAGAAATCAACTGAGCAGCTCAATTGATATATCAATTGTAT
This sequence comes from Perkinsus marinus ATCC 50983, assembly GCF_000006405.1. Taxonomy (NCBI): domain Eukaryota; phylum Perkinsozoa; order Perkinsida; family Perkinsidae; genus Perkinsus; species Perkinsus marinus. Next base: position 403 of record NW_003205201.1, on the reverse strand, counting down.
CAGTAATATCAGCTGCGGATGTTCTATCATCGATTTTGGATGATGTTATTCTTCTTAGGGTTACCCTAATAGGGTTTTCTCCCACCAGCCGCGAAGATGATAAAAAATCTCTCCATGGGACTCTAATGGGGAAGTTCCTTATCATGAGGGCCTCGGCCACCCCATGATTGTAGGGCACTGCCCTCAGGGCAGGGCAGTGAAAGGAATGTATGTGTCCAAACTTCAATCCAATTTCGATTATCAAATGTGGAATTCCAGTTTCTGGAATTCATCATTAACGCGTTTAATCTTCCATGGTGGATCTAATGTCTGTCTTGTCAGATATTTGTGATTGCATAGCCACGAAATCATCTGAGATGATTCATATCAGTTTGAACTTCGAACTGAGAGGATCTCGAGTTTC
>NW_003204697.1:0-994 GCF_000006405.1 Perkinsus marinus ATCC 50983 | reverse complement strand
CCTAGTGGTGGTAGCGACGATGCGGTGGTGGAGTGGTATAAGTCTCTGTCGGAGAGGCTCACTAAGGATCCCTTTGTCAAGTATAGTCGAGAGAATGATGAGGATGAGGATGAGGAGCTGGCTTGGGTTTTGAAGACCTATCGTCGCTTTTCCCTCCTCTACGCCTTACTCCTGAAGGCAAGTGAAGTGGATGGGTTAGAGAAGGTGTTGGAGAGGGAGAGGAAGCAGCATCTAGCTTGGGAGTGTAATGAGGTCCTTGGTAGCATCATGTTGCATAGGTAATAAGTGCTACAGCTGTAGTTGATCCATGCCTTACCTCTAGGCCTTACTCGGCTGATCTGTCTGAAGCAGTGTTGGCTTGTATGGAGATCCTCACTCGCCCTCCGACTCTACCTGCTGCTGATCATGACAAAGAAAAAGAGGAAGGAGAGTCATCGAAGGCCCCTGAGGAGGAGGATGAGGATGTTGGGATGGACGACGATGACGACGATGAAGGCAAGGGATGGTATCAGATAGGCTGAGACTGATCGTGCTTCAGATTCGTCCCCGAGTGTTATCTACCACTTTGGGCCACCGGCAGGGTTCCTGTTGGATGAGGATGATGATGAGGACGATGAGGATGATGATGATGAGCTCATACCCACCATGATAGTGGAACCTGTTGTCAACGAGGATGATGCTGAGGGTCAGCAGGCTGGAGGAGAGGAGAACGCCGCCGCCGCCGCGGGCGATGATGGAGGTGAGGACGGCCAGAATGGGGACAATGCAGAGGAGTGGGCCGATGATGATGGTGAGGGGGGAAGGTATGCTTTGAGCTTCAAGCTGTCGTCTGCCTTTCAGTGTACAACCGTCTGGAGGAAGCTGTGAATGAAGACCTTTTGGATGATCTTGATGACGATGATGACGACGACGAGGAGGATGATGATGAGCCGTTGGTCCCTCCCGAGTCTGAGATCCATCCGGCGGAGTCCAGCCTGATGAGTTAGAGGAGGAA
>NW_003211085.1:0-936 GCF_000006405.1 Perkinsus marinus ATCC 50983 | reverse complement strand
AGCTTGATAGTACACTGCATTGAATAGATGAAGCGAGTCGGGCAAACGATGATGGACTTAAGTACTTAATCGGGTAGTAGCAAGTCGAACTCCGGATACGAACTTCATAAACCTGATGGGTCTCCATGAATTGCAGATCAAGATGGCGAATCATTCCCTCATGCAGGCTTTACTGTATATCCATGTTGAGTTTAGTCTTTAAACTTATCTGACTTAGAGTCTCCAAGTTAGAGAACCCGTCGCTTCGCTCCAGAACTCTCAAGCTCGTTTTTGCTCAGAGTAGAAGCAGACAGTGAGTGGAACCCTAAGGCCTATTTCACAAGAAACGCTCCTTAAGGTGCACCTTTAATTTAGGAGCAAGGGACAAGGAGACTTACACCTTACGCGAGGTGCTTTCACTATAGTTGCACCTCGTGCTCCGTACTGAGGTCCGCGAGGTGCATCTTCAGCTTAAGAGTATAGAGCATACCGGCGCGTACGAAAAAGTCGACGCAGTGCTCCGATGAAGCTCAAAAATAAGGTTATGGTCATTGAGTACAGCAAACTCAAAAACACTACCATCAACTCGCTCGAGAACAATCGGTCATCACCGTAAAACTCTAAAGCGCCAAGTCGAATATGCAATTGCAAGCGTCTAATTGCTTGGTTCAGGGACAGAACATCCGCGTACGAGTGTCTCGCCGCGAGACGCGTGGTCTGGCGGGAAAGAGCGGAGCGAACAACCGAGAATGGTAAGGCCGGTGCGATAAAGTGCCATAATGTACCACCGGAGCAATTTCACGGCACCAAGGACGGGGCTTGAAATATCTCTTATGAAATAGCCTTACGTGGGGAGACTCTCCCTGCTCCTTGTAGGGTAAGGACTCCCTACTAAGGAGCCTTACGGTGAGGAGCCTAGTGACACCTTACCTCACTCCTACCCCGCAAATCGTAAGA
>NW_003202831.1:0-1072 GCF_000006405.1 Perkinsus marinus ATCC 50983 | reverse complement strand
AGAGCTTCGGTGGCAGCATCAAAAACAGCTATCGATCCCATGACCCGCTTGCTCGCCGAGTCCGAAGGGCTGCTCGCAGTGTAAGAGAATGAGCTTTGAATATTGCAAATCAACGGTGTCATCCACTCTCTCGAAATAATTGTAGTGGGTGCATCTGTGATCCACAGGACACCAGAAATTCATCGACTTCCGCTGGACTGCCGGGTGGACTCTCACCAGCAGCAACCAGAGTGAGTCTGTTATTTGATACTACTGTGACGACTTGCCTCAGGTTTTTACGAAACCTCCGGGAGAGATGTGAGGCGGAAGGTAAGAGACAAAAGATGGAGAAGCGTATCGAAAGACGAAAAAGGTTGGAATGCGTTCATGGTAGAAGTATTCAGTTCCAACTCCAGGCACGAGGCTATGATCGCACGCGAGAAACGTCGCGGAGAGTGGCTGCGACAGCAATCAGTAATACGAGAACGCATCGAGAATGAGGAGAGTTTGAGGGTGAGCCTTCGACCATCGCGTTCAGTGGTGAACGATCATTCAGGCCGAGAGAAGAAGAGTACAGACCGCCATTACCAGACAGATACGGAAGAAACTACAAAGTGGAAGTAGGAATGCCCGATCACTGTCTCAAAATACTACAGTATTCTTGTGATCAGCGGAACAGGGTATCGATATAAATATCTCACAGGAGTTGTACGGAAACGCTGATGTGACGGAGGGACTATGAACGATGTTGCTCGTTCGCCTCGTACGTCGTTTCCACAGTTTGAAGGCGAAGAGTCGGAAGGCAGCGGAGATGCGACACAACCGTTCCCGATCGAGGCTACACACGCCAGGAAAATCATACACAAAATTTTAGTTCCGCCGAAGATACAACACCGAGTGCAGCTGCAGGTGAGTTTTCGACTGAGACCGCCATGATTCACTTTCTCTGCGCAGCCTCCGCCTCAGCCAAACTCACCTGAGCATGGATCGGAGTTCTCGCGAAGAAGGGATATGGCCTTCCGGCGGCCAGTAGCCTCGAGAGAAAGTGAAAGAGTTGCATTTCTTACTTAGGCGACACCAAGCCTCCCCGAGA
>NW_003202747.1:0-2102 GCF_000006405.1 Perkinsus marinus ATCC 50983 | reverse complement strand
TTTGCGAGAAATCAGTAAGAATTTTTACATTTTTTTCCTGATTTTGAATTTTCCGGCGCATTTTTTCAAGATTTTTTTGTTGATGATGGAAATTTTGGGAAAAATCAGGAAGATGAGAATTTTCTTCACTTTTTCCTTCGATTTTAATTTTCCGTGGCCTTTTTTCCAGAGTTTCTCGTTGATGAAAATTTTTGAGAGAAATCAGTAAGTTGAAGGGAATTTTTGCATTTTTTCTGATTTTGAATTTTCCGGCGCCTTTTTCTCAGATTTTATTGTTGATGATGGAAATTTTCGAGAGAGAGTCAGCGAGATGATGGGAATTTTTTGGTGTTGAATTGAGCAGCGAATTTCTCTTATTTTTTCACTTTAATTTGGAAATTTTCCCAGGCCTTTTTCCAGTTTTCTTGTTTATGACGGAAATTTTGAGAGAAATCAGTATGATGCCGGAAATTTTTCCTTTGGTGTTGAATTGCGCATAGTAGTTTTGTTAGCAGCGGAATTTCATTTTTTTCCATTTTTGAAAATTTTCCCACATTTTTCCTTTTTTTTCGTTGATGGAGGAGATTCTTAGAGAGATGAGTGAGAAATGGCATGGCGCCGAAAAGGGGCTCAACCGTCTTACCTTTCTGGCGAGTGACGGTTGGTGAATAAATCATTTGGGGTTAAAATGTGCATAGTGGTTCTATTAGCAGACGAAATTTCAATTTTTTTCCTTTTTCCTCTAATTTTGAATTTTTTCCCGCTTTTTTCCCAGCTTTTGGGATGGGTAAATTGCGATGAAAATATTCTGGAATTCCTATCAGAGTTTCGGATTTGTGTTATTCTTGGAAATGTCAACATTGCTGTGAACATGTGATATGATAGAAGTTACCTTTTCGAGACTGTGACAAGTTTTTCACTGTCATTAATCCCGGAATAGGAAACGCATATTCTCTACATTTGCATATCAAATCGACACGCACTGTATTGTTATTAAACATAAACAATGTTAACATTGCTATGAACATGTGATGTGATAAAAGTAACCTTTCGAGACTGTGATAGCGACAAGTTGTTCACTATCAGTAATCCCGGAATAGAAAAAAACACACATTCTCTACATTTGCGTATCATTTTCAGGAACTCTCCCACCAAGTACAATAGCATTCACTTTGCGGAGTTGTGTGAAATTGCATTATTGGGATTCTGATTTTCTGGCGGGCGCCTCGAAAGTTTTTCTTGATAAAATGGAAGAGTAAGTTTGGGGCAGGGCAAAAGAGTGAAAAGAGTGTTCGCTCACTCCATCTTGTGGTGAGCGCCGGATCAGCGATGCACCTCTTTGTCGAACTCGCTTCCCAACACCCACCACTGCTGAGCAACTAAGCACGATCGGACTTTAAGTTGAAGAAAAAAATATGCACATGGTCAACTGCATATGGGGAAATTTTTGTTGATTTCTGTACACTTTTACCCGAATTTTTGGAAAATTAGTAAGAAAATATGCACATGGTCAACGACAAGGAGGAGATTCTGACTCAGAATCTCCTAAAAATTTCCCGAAATTTCTGAGGAAATTTTCGGAAATTTCGTGTTGGTTTTTATGCACTTCTACCCTGAGTGGTGTGTGAATTGTTATGATTATTGAGGAAACTCCTGAGCTCAGGTGAGGAAAGCGAACATATATTCCTACTCCAACACTGTATAGGAAACTCCTGAGCTCAGCTGAGGAAAGCGAACATATATTCCTACTCCAACACTGTATAGGAAACTCCTGAGCTCAGCTGAGGAAAGCGAACATATATTCCTACTCCAACACTGTATAGGAAACTCCTGAGCTCAGGTGAGGAAAGCGAACATATATTCCAACTCCAACACTGTATAGGAAACTCCTGAGCTCAGCTGATGAAAGCGAACATATATTCCTACTCCAACACTGTATAGGAAACTCCTGAGCTCAGGTGAGGAAAGCGAACATATATTCCTACTCCAACACTGTATAGGAAACTCCTGAGCTCAGCTGAGGAAAGCGAACATATATTCCTACTCCAACACTGTATAGGAAACTCCTGAGCTCAGCTGAGGAAAGCGAACATATATTCCTACTCCAACACTGTATAGGAAAC
>NW_003204371.1:0-1033 GCF_000006405.1 Perkinsus marinus ATCC 50983 | reverse complement strand
GGCGGAGTTATGAAGCAATTTGATGGTAAACCGGAGATGTTTATTTTAATGAAAAATGTATAACCGTTTCGTTAACCTTTGTATTTATCCATTGGAGTGTTACCCTAGTGATATGAAAAACAGTAGTTAGAAACATATTTCACGATTATTGCATACCGTAAATGTCGCGTTTTTCACAGAGTTTTACGCTGCTTCACGTAAAACGGGAGAAACTCCATTATATTTGATAATAACATTATAAGTATATGTTCATTGGCTAAAACATGTGTAGTATATATATCCAGCTATATTTATATATTGCAATTTCGCCTAATTCACGCTAAGAGGCGTGATACTCCTTGTGAGAAACGCGATATGGAGTGAACTGCTAACACTTGACACGTAATCCACTGCCCACATGCGTTTTTCGCGAGGTAGAATATAGAATATGTTCTTCATCTCATGGGTGAAACTCCATTGATGGTGATATATATGTCCGCGGTGATTATGGTGTTATAATTTCGCACGACTGATTGCTGCATTAATTGTTGACTACATGTTGTCATTTTAATGGAGTTCTTCTCATTGTGACGAAATATGTGACGGGGGATGCTTTCTAATCTAAGTTGATTTCATTCATACAACGACTATTGTCCCAATTCATTTCTAGTCATATTTATGTGTACCAATTTGATATGCAAATATGGAAAATTAGCGTTATTTTTCCAAAACTAATGAGAATCAATCTGAAAATTCGCGTATAAAATGTGAACATAGCCATGAATATGTACTGTGATTTTAGTGATCTTTTGAAACTGTGATAGCGATAACTCCGTTCAAAAACAAAGAGTCACCGCAAGTCTCAGCGTGTCGGAAAACCTTAGCGTTACTCTTTGATCCCGTACCCACTGGTGCACCAGTGGGTACGGGATCAGAGAATATCTAACAATCACAATCCATACCAATTGACATACTTAAGTCCAACTCACTCAGCCACGAATAGTCGTTTGAGTGACCCCACGCCGTATGTTGCTTCACATGCCTCTAAAGAGAT
>NW_003204607.1:0-1077 GCF_000006405.1 Perkinsus marinus ATCC 50983 | reverse complement strand
ATCTCAAAATAATCACTCAGCTGAATAATCTTATTGGCTGGGCGGCTGGCCATCTACACAGCACCACAGTTGGATTTATCCCTATAATCCAGCTACGCGAGTAACAAGCTTGCCCTCCGATTGCACCTACCATGATTTTGGTCGATGTCACACATGTGAAGCTTGATAAGAACACATTGAGCTGTCAAGGATACATCAGAGGTTCTAGGATACCCAACCTCTGTATTTCAACTCACTATCAACAGAATTGTCAGCATATCAGCAATCGGAGTTCAGACACTGGAGAACCAACATGGGCTCATGCTAGTTGGTAAGAGGATCATTGTGGTGCGGCTTGCCCGCCCTCGCTCATCAATCTCGGAACCACTCAGATATCTCTGATGCACTGTCAATAGGTTTCGTATTGGGGTATAGCGTCGATGCTTTCATGATGTTACGACGCAACGTTTCCAACACAACTTGGACAGATGAACACTTATACACTCATTATCAAGACATCATGCAGTGGCCCGGATTGTATTAAATGCGCTCACCGGGCATTACAAACCTTCATTACCCTAAATCGGCTACACAATCGGACTGAGAGTAGTCTCGGAAGCGGTCGTCTCCACAGTAGTAGCAACAACCTCATCGGTCACAGCAGCTGTGCTGACCGGTAGAGGGGACGTGGGAGTAGTAGGCTCAACAGGAGCATCGATCGTAGTAGTGACAGCCGCAGTCTCAGTAGCGACCGGGTTGGTGGCATCATAATCATCCTTGTCTCTACTGCGAGCTTCCCCGGCTGCCGTCGTGATGGTGACCCCGTCAGTCACAGGGGCTGCAGTAGTAGCAACAACCTGATCGGTCACAGCAGCTGTGCTGGCCGGTTGAGGGGTCGTGATAGTAGTAGTGGGCTCAACAGGAGCATCGATCCTAGTGGCAGTCGCAGTCTCAGTAGCGACCGGGGTGGTAGCATCAGAATCATCCTTGTCTCTTCCCGGAGCTTCCCCAGCTGCCGTGGTGATAGTCACCTCGCCAGTCACAGGAGCCGCAGTAGTGACAGCCACCTCATCGGTCTCAGCGGGCGTACTGACCGGT
>NW_003213961.1:0-1241 GCF_000006405.1 Perkinsus marinus ATCC 50983 | reverse complement strand
CATGACCAATGGTACCTAAACCCCCGATGAAAGCCCTGAGATCAGTAGCAGTTGCGAAGGTACTTACCAACGTTGATAGTAGCTTGACGTGAGATAACCTCCGGAGATAGAGGTGTGAGTTTGGTGACATCCAGGTTAGTCAAGTCCTGTACTGCAAGGCCGTCAACAGTGGGTGTGGCGGCAGACATATCAGTAACGAAATAGACAACAGAGGAAGGGCTAGCAAGCGGCTACCCTACAACGACAAGTAGCATCCAATGATATTGGGAGAAACGTTGTAGCAGTTATCGTGATGATAATGGTAGAGCTGCGGAGAGAGAGCGACGACTATATCTACAGACGCTCCTGAACGCGTTTACTGACAGTGCGCAGTCTTTGGTATCTGATGTTACGAGTCGTAAGGAAGCTCAGTAGAACCAAGGTAATTAGTACACTTTGCTGGGAGGGCTTCCGAGGATCAGACTGCATATGGCGTCCCTAGCTAAACGGATGTTGGTGAAGGAACCAAGCAAGTGGATCTTGTCCTCAGCTAGCACCTGTTAAAGTGCAATGAGCCGAACAGCGGCAGTCAACCCCCCGGGCTTACAATCCGAGTCCGAGTAGAGTTCTCGATGGCGTATTTCGTCTTACCATCCTTACCAGCAATACCTGGTGAGGCAGTGTCGAATGAAGCCGAGGGTAGTATATAGTACGTCCGATGCATCGGGAGAGATGGTCACCAGTGAGGCGCTTCACATCCTTCACTTCAAAGGATTCAAGGAAGAGATCGTCCAACCTTACGAATGAAAATCTCCTCCCACAATAGCCGACGGGAGATCTACCTTAGTAAAGCAATGGCGTCTTGGATGTCGAAGCCGAGCATGAAGGCCTTGATGAAGTCAGCACCCTTTTGAAGGGAGTTCACTTCGGCACCAGGACCACCTGTGAAGACACTCTAATAGAAGTCGTCGGACCAGAGCCTCTACTACGTCTCATCTCGACACAACGGCGCTTAGTGTTCATTCTAACCTGGAGCTTCATGTGCTGAACTAGAGGTTCTAAAAGCTTCAGCCAGCTGTTACGAAGAGGGGTCATCCGGTGGGGAGGGACCTGAGAGTCATTACATTAGCATCTTTGGTGTGTTCCAAGAATCTCCCGCAATACCGCAATTCTTCGAACTTCCCGCATGCCTCGTTCCTCTTCCTCGGCAGTCATAGGCTTGAACGACGGTTTAGAATACCCCTCCTGAATGAAGTAGTGAG
>NW_003206229.1:0-1356 GCF_000006405.1 Perkinsus marinus ATCC 50983 | reverse complement strand
ACTGAGGGAACCACTGAGGTAATATCGGTTGAGTTGTGTGCTGTTCTGACGGGTTCTGTTATAGAGTGTATCTTCACTTCGAGACCTCGTGCTGCGGAGCCAGCAAGGGAGGCGCCGTGGCGATCGGTAGCTGTGCCGCCGAGTAAGGAGGCAGCAGGGTTTTGGTGATTTGCTGGAGGAGTGGTATGAGGCATCATTATTTGGCGTCGTAATATTTCTTCCGGCCTTATTGCTGAGCAGCTGTGGTTGACCACTGTTACGAAGATCTCTATTGCTGCCGCCTCCGCCGCTGTCGCCTATTGATACATCATCACCGTACCAGTTATCGGAAAGATCAGTTTCTATTCCCAATCTCTTTCCATTTATAACAGTCAGCCTGTGACTTGAGTTCAGTGAGGTGACTATAGTGTGGCTATCACAGTTGTCGTTGTGAGCCTCTATGGAGAGGAGGAGGAGGAGGAAAGTGCATCGTTGGTGTTGGAGAGGATTAGTAGTACTCATTGTTGGAGTGTATGAGCTGATGGACAGTATAGGTCTCTTTATAGCCCCAGGTTTGTCTAGGGCAACTCGTTTGAGAGGTCAGCACGGCAGGCAAGAGGTCGCGGGTTCGATCCCTGGTTGGTATACTTTTGGAGTACGTACTACATTCGCAGTATTGACGTTGATCCCTTCCCTTATGCTTGTTTCTGGCTTGTCAAGGGCGGTGAAGAGAGCTCAGCAGCGATGTCTTGTTGCTGCTGCTCGCCATGCGTCCTCTGCTCTCTCGCGAGGCGGACTGAAATCGCTGGTTACTAGTACACCCGGTCTGGGTCGGTCAACGAGACGGTTTAGCTCGGGTAAAAACGTCCCAATCGCGTTGACAGTAGGGGATCACATGCACGGTTTTACTCTGGTGCAATCCTCGACTATTCCGGACATATCAGCCCAGCTGTATGTCTTCGATCACGACCAGTCCGGTGCCCGTTTGATAACGCTCAGCAACTCTGACTCCAATAAGGCCTTTGGAGCAGCCTTTCCAACTCCACCAGAAGATAATTCGGGCGTGGCACATGTACTGGAACACTCAGTACTCTGTGGTAGTCGGTCGTATCCTACCAAAGACCCCTTTGCGACGCTGCTGCAGTCAAGTCATCAGACCTTTTTGAATGCTCTCACATACCCCGACAGGACTTGCTATCCGGTGGCCTCGTGTAATGGTCAAGACCTGTATAACCTGGCTGATGTATATATCGACTCGTTGTTGCACCCCAAGGTGGTCGAGGAGGACTACATCATCAACACGAGGGCTGGCGAGTGCAACCAGGTGAGGCGCCGGAGAGACTTCAACTCTGCAAGGGTTGTCTATAATGAAATGAA
>NW_003214570.1:0-1585 GCF_000006405.1 Perkinsus marinus ATCC 50983 | reverse complement strand
ACACGGCCACAAAACTGTCTCTTGCATCAGATGACATTCTTGAGCCGACGCCACTAACGATTCAGCTAAAGAAATGAAAATCGGTTGGATTGGCCGATTATGTCAAAATATAAAGGAGAGAGTACTTTTGGCTGGTTGGACAGCCGAAGGCAATGCCAACAAGACATCGAACGTCAGCAACAACGCTCGCAGTTATCGCCACAAGCGAGGCCTAAAGGCCAGCAGATGGGCGGGATAAACTCAAGTCCCTGGCAGGTTGAACACACTACACATGAAGCCGGATCTCCGAGGTTGTTAGGCGAGTTCTGTTTAAGTATGAATTCGGACACATGACCGCCATTATCGACCTGCTTATCCATCATCATCTCGGAGAAGATCTTCCCAGCATCATCTACGTGAACATCACCGTTAACAACACCCAAGATGAGCAGGATAGCCAGAATGGAGGGTAACTTCATATGAGCTTAATGTGATGAAGATCGAATTCCTGAGCGCTCAAGAAATACTGACAATGCCAGCCTAGCATCGGCATGTGGCTCGAGTTGCCCCGCATTGTGCGGCCCACACAAATTATGCACGTGCAGAGGCATCTACTCTCACTGGTCAGTGAGCGAACGTCATTTCTAATCATAAGGAATTGTCAAGCGTTGGTACTCTTGCTAGGAATGGAGACGAGGCTCCTCCTTAGATTAGTATAATCCCACATGAAAATGGGAGCCCTATACCGTCAGAAAGTTATTGCCCAAGGAATGTATAACACATTATGTGTTATTCCATTCAAGCTTCGCCGCATGTGCGGTGAATGTTTCAACACAAGTTTCATCGTGAATCCTCCAGCTACAGGGATTAGGGATTGGTGGCAATAACGGTAGCTAACAATTAGTGGCAATGTTGCTTGCTGTCTGTGGCTGTCATGCACGAACGTCCCACGTGTGGCTGCGCACAATAGGTACACAACCCTCACTTGCATCACGAACAGACGGCAACGGCAGAACCACAAACACAAAATCTGATTTTGTGATACTGATGAGCGCAATCGTCAAAACTTTCGAAGTCTGTCCTATCAGGCCAGCCCAGCTGATGACGGAGCTCATTTGTCAGGCCCCTGGGAAAAGCAGTGGAGCTGCGAGTCTTATCTCCGTATTAAGAAGGAAGCTGATAGCGGTATGCTTAGCTTACAAAGCTATGAGCAAACTGAAAACGCTCAATGAGAGTTCGCCTACCTTATCTGGTTGGCGGAAGACCAACAGTACCGTAGCGTGAGTGAAATACCGCGTAAGGAGGGTTGCCCTCGATACAGACAAGTAACACAATCGAAATGCGCGCGCCCATCTAACGGTTTCGGGTGCTCCAGAGCTATGATCGAACGCTAAGCTTTCATGAATCAGGCCATGAGTGGCTACCAACGCAGTTTGGGTACGGCCATAGTGGTCGATAGGTCTCCTCGACGGGCTAGAATTTTTTTCAATTTAAAATAGTTCCTTGAGTACGCGATGCCTTCATATTGATCCCAGGAACATGATACGACCGGACAGCTGTGTCCTGCTTCGTAAACATGAAACCCGAACACGAGCCTTGTGACTCT
>NW_003202418.1:0-1041 GCF_000006405.1 Perkinsus marinus ATCC 50983 | reverse complement strand
TGAACTGTCGATGATGCCAACGACATGGTTCTTATACTCTCATGTCAGTTATATCCACTTCTGAGTGATACTATGAACATCTACTTCATTCACTCCTTCATAGCTACTTCTTTCTTGGTGCTATGCGGACCTAAAACACCCGGAGGAACCTGCCAACCTGAAATACCCGAAGGAGACTACAACGCAATGGTCACCCCAGAAACCTGTGCCCAGTTAACCTGGCGGTCGATGATTACACAAGGATTATATTCGGTGAACTTTCGTTTAAGGTGCGAAGTAGAAGTTAGATCGCTAACCGTGCTATTATATACAGCTGGCGCTGGATTCTTCAAGGTCACGCGGGCCACCATGGCCGAGCTCGAGCGATTCGTCAAAGACGTTGCCTCGAAATGCCCCGGTATGATAAAACTTGACGCCGAGTACGACTTGGCGAGATACGCTTACATCGGATCCCAGAATGTTCTAGTAACTACGGTTGGCGGTGTCACAGCTCTCACCGATTTCAAGCAGGGGAAGTGCCCGCAGGATCTATGAAGCATCATACTGTATCATTTTTTTATTCTTGATCACTTAATAAGCCCGTACGGAGTCCACAAGAGAGTAAAGTGTTTCACAGTCAGGGGTCACAAGGGTCACAGCCGGAGCTACCGGAATCCTTACACTCATAAATCACGGCTCATTAGTTGAATTGGCTCGCACTGTACTCGCAGTGCCTGGCCGAGCTTCTGGGGGAACCGAGGGTTCGACTGTTGCAGATGCCCGTAAAACTGTGCTTAACACAACAGCACAGTTGAGCCGAGAGTCGTAGAGCTCTATTCCCAAGTCTTAGAGCTGATGAAATGCCCATTAAAATAGCATCCTTGGTTTGTTCAAGTTCCGCTCTTAAAACACCAACCGGTAATTTGAACAAACTTTTCGCTACTTTTCCGGTATCGACGGAGCTTTTCGTTCGCCTCTTTTTCATCTGAGGTTTCATCTTACGCGGCGATTGCAACGTCCGAGCTACCAGCTTTTTATCCGATGTCGAAATATCACCAAAAC
>NW_003208760.1:0-1006 GCF_000006405.1 Perkinsus marinus ATCC 50983 | reverse complement strand
TCCGATGACACCACGCCTCACCAAGAGGCATCAAAGCAACTCCTCCGGCTCAGTGTTTCGGTTATTGATGAAGAATTGGAAGGAGCCACATGTGAGGCCCTCACATCTGGTTCACATATCTGTGGCCCTCACGGTCAGGGGGAAGTTGGGAGGCCAACTTTCCAGAAGCGAGAAGTTGAAGGCAGTCACCAACGAGGGACAAAAGCACTTCTATGGGCAGAGGTCTAGGTGAGGACCTTACCAAGTCGAGTAGCCCGAGTTGTGGTTCCCCCCAGATGTAATGTCTGACCATACGAGAGGTGAAATAGATTAATGGAGCACACGGTTAGTTATAGAAGTCCATCGCTGGGGTTAAGCGTGCGGAGTACACTTTGTCGTCAAGTTCTGACATGGGTGATAAGCCCGGGCCGAATGATGTGGTTAGTTATGTGACAATCCTTTCTGGTCAAAACACGACAGAGCAATCTGAAAAGAGTCAGCTTACTTCTGGACTGCGACTTTCCTCAGCGCTATGCTTCGGATCCGCAGCGGATTATCGAAATTAGGACAACGAAATTGAAACCAGAATCGACTCACGATGAGCCAGTCATCCACTAACCAATGTGACTTAAATGTACTACTTCACGGGTATACGTGTGCTCGAAAATTCTTTAACAAAGTTCAAGACATGATAAAGGCATAATGATTTTTGTATGAGATAACCATGGGGCTTTTACATGGGACTGAAACTATGCCCCCGATATACCGTCGACACGGACTTGCCGATTTATCGCAATTTGACTGGACCAGCTTCCCAAATAGTCCAGCCCCATGGCCAATCATGGTCGTAGAAGAGGACATCGACCCATACGTGGAGGTTGAAGTGGGATTTAAATTCCCAGATGTCCGATTTATGATCAACGGTGTTTCCGAAGATGTCCAGAGAAATACCCGCTCCAACAACCACCGCCGAGATATCAATGCCCAGCTCACCATATGCTTTGACATCACCATTGTCCGAAGCATT
>NW_003215263.1:0-1869 GCF_000006405.1 Perkinsus marinus ATCC 50983 | reverse complement strand
CAAGCTAGACTATACCAAGTACGAGTACACAGTTTAGAATAACTCCTTCTTTGGTAGTCTCTAGTCATGAGCTCATTGCATGCCTTAATATCATGATACAAGGTATTCCTACCGAGATATCCTGCATATCACGTGAAGGCACATATCTATTACATTTATCTGTTGTTTGATTCGATGAAATGCCCAGATGAACTCAACTTCGGGAGTTAGATCCTCGCTTCAACTAGACCCTGGTCACTACTGTAAAAAGCTAGCCGCTAGGAACTACAGCATTTCCAGGTCAAATTAATTTTTTACCGACAAACTTAATTTTTTACCCATTTGGTTAACGTCTTACCTTTTCAGTTAACGTTTTACCCATGGGTTTAATAAAATACCAAGAAAATTAATATTATACCCGGTTTATTTGAAAGTTTAGGAGTTTAACTTAATCAAGGCGTGCCCAATGACCACACGTGCCACTCTCTTGCGTTCCTTCATGGTCCTTTTGCACCGTGCACTGGTTCAAAATGTACATCATCCGCCGCTTTTATTAGTTGGATGTATGCCCAAACTGTCGATTACGCTAGGTCACTTGCGGTATGAATGACTCCGTCCATCCACGTCCATTCGCGTGCGTGGGTCTTCGTCCAATCGTGGTACGAGTCTCTTCACTCTGTTTCATTCCATTCGGCCAGGCATGATAGCATCTTAGTTGTTAGAGCTCTGAGACTCAACGGTATATGAATCGATCCCGTTCAGCTATTATTAGCTAACTTACTGGTTGATTGCGCGCTTCTGTTTGTATTTTACAAACAGGGTCGCACAAGTCAGGCTGTATATGAAGAGTATCGGACTCCAGCAGTCGCCTTGTCTTAAGCCACGGTCAAGAGGAATAATTCGTCCCTTTGAGCTTATCCGGATGCTTGCTTTAGCTGACTCATAACAATTACGGATAATCCGAACGTATTTCGGATCTACACCAGCCATCCTTAATGATTCATATACATGCGAGCTGGATATTCGACCAAATGCCTTGCAGAAATCTATGATCGTTAGTGTGAGCGGTAGATCATATAGCTTGCACTTATCTATTAGGAGATGTATTGCATGTACTATTTCCAGGCCAGACCGTCTGGCCCTAAAGGCCGTGTGTGATGCGTCGACCGAACTGTCCACTTGAACATATATTCTGGCCATAACGATCAAGCTGAATACCTCAGCGATGGCGCTTTGGGACAATACTGTACGGAAGTTCTTGCAATTTTTTTTGGATGTGCTTTTGTAAATGGGAGTAACCTTCGAGTTGTTCCAATCGTCTGGTGGGCGTTCTGTTCTAAAGCATATCGAACATACTTTATGCACCCATTTTGCTATGGCTTTCCTGCTTAGGAAGATCGTAGCTTCTCCGCGGTTGAAACCGTGCCAGAGAGTTGTCTTTCGGCGAAGCCTGGTTTAGGACAGCGATTGACACAATCGCTGCCGGCACAGAGCGACAATCTGAGTCCTTCAAGCTGCCAAGCTTGTCACACAAGCCAGACTGTCTTGACAACCTGGAGTAGTGTTTGTGTTAAGCGTGATATTTTTTTAGTTTCATAATGAAACTTTCATTCGCATGGCTTGACCCATCGAATGGGCACTTGGTGAGAGTGTGATCTCCGAACGGTTGATCGCCTCTCAAATACCTCGGTCGATTGGGCGGAATAGCTCCAGTTGAGCGATTCCCCTCGCGTGTTCAGAGTCGCTGCGTGGAAGCTCCTCTTTGGTGAGTTCCGCCTCGCCTCTTATCGTGGGTGCTCTGATAGCTGTGAAGGCTCGTCCTGACCCCACCTCTCTAGTGATCAGGAGTCTCACCCCAAGCTCTTTGAATCATGAGTGAATCAATCGATC
>NW_003211792.1:0-3906 GCF_000006405.1 Perkinsus marinus ATCC 50983 | reverse complement strand
CGTATCATTATCGAATGAATATACATTAATGATTGGGTATCAATCATCGAAAACACGAGTTATTATCATTCATGATGATGACGATAGCTGTACCCTATCGTTACCTCTTTAATAAGGGCCGCTAACTGCGGTGATGAGACCAACGTCTTCATATCCAGTACGCCACGTTTCGGCTGAGTGTGACCTACTCCATTATCACTTCCCGCCTCCCACCAACTCAAGTAGCTCACCTTCTCCCAGAACCGGCGGCCTGG
The DNA here is from genome assembly GCF_000006405.1 of Perkinsus marinus ATCC 50983. Taxonomy (NCBI): domain Eukaryota; phylum Perkinsozoa; order Perkinsida; family Perkinsidae; genus Perkinsus; species Perkinsus marinus. The sequence continues at coordinate 3,652 of NW_003211792.1, read as the reverse complement.
CGAGCTCAGTCTGGAACATTCCAGGGGTTGACCCTCCCCCTCCTGCCGCCGCATGGGCTGCCTGCAGACGCATCGCCTAAGATCCACCAAACTGTTCCTGGTTCCTATCATCCCCATCATACACTACTACTCATACCTGTTGTATCGTTTGTTGTGGTGGTAGAGGAGAGGCCAGGACCCCTCCACTTTGAGCTAGCATTATATTACTACCACCCTGCATAAACGGGCTACCTGATGGCCACCCAGGAGACCCCGAAACCTAACAAACTCCTTTCCCCTTTTTTCATATGGTCTACTACTACAAATTGTTGTTGTTGTAATGATCCCAAAGGTGTCTGTAGTCCTTGTTGATCATTAGGAGTACCCTGCTGCTGTTGTTGTTGTTGTTGTTGTTGGGCTTGCAGCAGCGAGGCCATCCTCTCCACCGCGCCCGTATACACGAGTATATCAGTACCCGTGACAAGTGTAAGGTCCTCTCCAGACGCAGATATGAGATCGCCCTGAGTTACCTAATACCGGCATGATCGACTATACTGCAGGTAACTTGACCAATATTCTACTTGCTGCTGTCGAACAAGATCCTTGCTTGCCGCACTGAGTAATGGTAGCAGCTGAGCCAAAGATGCACACATCCATGGCGTGTTAGATAGTAGCAGGATCAGCTCATCCACCAAGTTGCTCAGCTGAGCGGACCGCATCCTTTACAAGAAGGTAAGGTAAACTCTCACCAGCTTGCTTTTAGGACCTTCCCTAAGGTCGTCGGTCTTTTGAGGGTTCGCAGCTGGGGATGCTTGCTCCGGCACTGTAGCCAAGGTAGGCTGCATGACCCTGAGAGCCCCACTACCCTGTAATAGTCAAGGTACAGTACTACTGCCCCTTCACTGCTGGTGCCTTCATACCCGGTAGAGCTACGCCGGCGCTCTTCAACTGTCCAGTTTCTGTTGGACCAGCAGTATACACCTCGGCAGTGTCGGGGCGAGAACGATTACTATCATCACTCGCCATGACAGCCTTGCAAGCATCATTGGCAGTAGCAGTCTTGCAACTTAGTTCAACGAGAAGATCCTGTGATGGACATCGTTAAGGAGTGCCGCCCCAGCAGCCCACCTACCATAGCCCCAGGGGTAGACCCTATCCACCGGTGTATCGGATCAAGGTCCTCCTTGCTTCCCTCATCACTAGAAGCCCCAATCGTCCCTGTACCATGATGATGACCATCATCCATGCCTTACACTAGACCTCCCTATACTACCTTCATACTGTTCCAACAGCAACACAGAGAGGTCAGACAGCAGAGCTCGCTGACTGCATGTTATTCGTAGCTTCTGCTGCTGCTGTTGTTGCTCTGACATCGGCGCCGACTTATGACAAAATGAACCCTGAGTGCGCTGTTGGTATTGTAGAGGGTTGGCGTCTCAAGAAGTTAGCAATAGCAGTATTGACAGCGGCATTACACTATGTCTAGCACGATATAGTAACATCAATCAATGAGTGCCCTAGCCGTGGGAAGGACTCTAGGCCAGCAGGATGCAGAAGTAGATCCCCACACAACCTGCCTATGGAAAGCAAATTGTCTTCTCCGCGATAGGCGGTGACGCGGCAAGCCTGTCTGAATGCCATAGTGTTTCGATGATAGCGTTTAGTATTAGACATGGCCGATACCACTTGGAAGTTACACAAAATCCGGTATGGGCCACCACAGTTTAAAGGCAATCTCTGAGACCCAGATTTCGACAAGTCGCCAAACTTGGCGAAACTAGTTTTCACTTGTCCATATCTATGTTTGGTAGAAAGTGGTACCAACCCCGCGTCTACTCAGGAAGAAAGACCAACCTCATTCCATGAAAATTCCCGATAACGGCAATTCAGCAAGAATTGCCGTGCGCTCGCCTGTACGCGGAAACCTGTCCCTCCTACGAGTTTATGTCAAGATGAAGTTCCTGTTTGACCGACAGGTCTGGACGATTGTTCTGGTTCACATTCGTGAGCTCAGCTTGTGCTCGCGTGTCCAGTCTTGGTGTAATGTGTTTGGGGGAAATGTTTTTCTTCAGAATGCCGTGTTACCGTTTGTGTATCATATTCTGCCAAAACTCTATTGATGTAACCTGTTCGGCGGAGTCATCTTGGTACCAGCGGGGAGTCCGCCAAAGTTCGGTCTTGCTTGGATCCGGGAAGGCGAAGGCGTCTACTGCCTTCACGCCGAACTGGGGCCGTATACGGATCCTGATGCAACAGGTGAGTCAGAGTATTTACTCAGATGAAAAAGTCATATGGAGAGTATTAACCCCTGATGCACTGATTTTTTACTCTGCAGCGAGAATCATGGACTCAGATTCATGAATCAGTATCCGCATACGGCCCCTGACGATCTTCTCTGTCTGTGAACATGTTTCATCTGATTAGAGTAGAACCACGTCACTGTCTCACACACATCGTAATCATCACGAGCTGCGACACCTAGTTGCCATTTATATGATCGCACATGCCGGCGTGACTATGCACATACACCAGTGATAATGCTTGAACTTGACACTTATTTCAGCAGATGATGCGCTGTAACTTGCTTCACTGATCGTGAGAACCTGTGCCCAAGAAGGGAAAGCCGTCTAAGATGGCCCCTTGGTGATATATGTTCGTACCGCTCTCTTGGCTTAAACAAATAAGGGGGGCAAGTGGCAACCACTAACTTTATCTCGCCAACAAATCATTAGCATCACCAGAAAGTTAGGTCGTTCCTGCTTCCACACTGATACCCCCAAGCAGTATTGACCCTTTAAAGTAACAGGGGTCCATGAGTGTCAGGCTCCTCTCGGCACTAGCGGAAAGTGTGGTTAAGCAACGTCCCAGGAGTCGACCTTGGTACCGTCTAAGCCGAGGATATTGAGGCTGTCTTAGGTTCCCTACTGGACGATCTCCCTGCGTATTCGACTGCATACGACGATTCTGGGTGAGGCTCTGGTATTACACGAACTCCGCATTAACCATATTTGGTAGTAGGCTTGAATCGACCGGGCGCTCTACAACGTGAAGGTGACATCCAGCTGCTCATCCGTCAGGGATGGACCGTAGGATCTCCTCTAGTAGTGTGCTTCAACTGGTTCTCCCTCCTGGATCCTGGACAACCCCTCTATGAGAGAGGAGAACGACGGCCAAACCTCGAGGCGCTACTGTAGGACAGTCCAAATTGTGATCGACATGCTCGTCATTATCGATTTCATTCACTGCTTCAATTCGATGTGTTTCCACGAGCCCATGTGTGGTGTTGTTCGGCTAATATCGGGTCGTGGCTCGTGGCAGAGGTTCCGGGTTTCAGAATGCCAACCAGCGTCAGTGCATTGAAGTACCTGCCTTTCTTGGAGAAGGCCATGAGGACCAAACTGAGGAATCGGAGTACCAAGATCCGACCGAAGGAGTTTTTAAAGGCAAGTCTGAGGTGGTGGACCATCATCATGAGTTGTGGGTAGTAGGTGGGGAAGGAGCCGTCAATGCCCAAGGAGGTAAAAAATAAGGAGCCAGAGCACATCAATATGACAAAAATATTCAACATAAAGCCCGGGGATTTGGTCCAGGTCAGTGCCCACAGTCGAGTGGATCGATGTGACGGTCCCTGAGGTCCTCTATGGTCGGGACGCCGGCAAGCACGGTGTGATAC
>NW_003205574.1:0-1634 GCF_000006405.1 Perkinsus marinus ATCC 50983 | reverse complement strand
AATCTGCTCCTTCCACACCTTTGCATATCTTGCAGGATAACAACGAAGAGTATAAAACAACGGAAATAAATTCAATCAACGACAAAGAAAACATTTATTTTCCACGGATTAGTAAACACGTCCTTCATTTTCTACTTATTTCGATGCAGATACTTTGTTAATACAAGTTGTTTATGGTATTTGTGCTAACTACATCTAAGATGTAACATCTTGACTATTCATGGTCCCAGATAATTTACGCAATACAAAAATATTGAGTGGTCTACAAACGAAAGAGATGTTTAATTATTCTCATCACATTTACGGAAATTTGCGATGATATAGACGACATGAATATAACTCAATTACCTCCTCCAAATTTACTAAGTACGACTAATCGTTGTCATTCATTTATGTTATTTTCATCTTTAGGTAACGTGATATAGCCCGTTTTTCTCAAGTAATGTTGACGCTGAAATTCTCACAGCTCTCGTGAAGCCCAAGAAGTACAAAGAACCTGCGAAAGAGGAATATCCTAAACGCTTTCCTCATGAGAAAAACATGAAGATAGGTGGTATGTTTCAGGAAAGGCGGTATATCTTTGAAATGAACCATTCACAAAGTAGGTATATTTTGGTGTAGGTTCGGCACTTCTTTTGATATATATTTTCAGACCATTGAGACGAATATTTACTAAGTCATGCTACTATAGATACACTTATTAAAGAAATAGATCGTACGTTGTTTGGTCAAAGTCCTCATCGGTGGACGCAGGAAGCTATTTGGGTTATTCAGATAGCTGCGGAGAAATACCTGCAACGTGTGTATCAAACGTGCTCGTTTTGTCTACATTGTCTTGACTGTGACACTTTGACTCCATCTGTATTCCTACCCTCAACTTACCTGGGTGACGAAAAAGTCAATAGTCTACTTCGTTATCGTACTTTCGATTTATTGGGCTACAACGTAACGTTCCCTACTACAGTAGCTAATCGTACTCAGTACGAAGCAGAAGGTCTACGTGCAGCTGAATATACGTATCTGGGAGAAGGCAGTAGCAGATCACATCAGTCTCTGGGAAATCAAGAAAAAAAGGAAGTCACCAACTAAGAGAAGACTTACGAAACGCAATCTTGGAGTAAAAATGCATTTTAGACTTTCATGTTTATCACTTTTTCTTCCAGATTATTTTTTCTGCAATTTTTTACTACTTGGTGAGTACCGCATGTCAGGACCGCATGCCAATTCTAACATCAGGGAGGCTTTGACTCGTCTTGCCAGGACCGTTTATGCCGCGTTCGCTAGCCAGACTGCTGCTGATGATTACACCATGCTAGTGCAGGAGTACGAGGCTGCCAAGGCTAACCCACTTGCCTAATGACTAGGGATGTCAAGAACAACTGTCTGTGCTCGCAAGGTACAGCATGTTATTCTTTTTTCATGTACTTTGTTGTATTTCAGACTTATATTTCTGGCTGAAATTGGATGCCGATATGCGAGGGTTTCTCTTGTATCCGAGCTGTTTTCTCGATTCCTGTACACTTATTGATCAAAGTGTAATCCAAGCTATTAAAGTGGTATTCAGACGTTATCTAGACCGCTTGAATTATGTACTCATGAATCATAAGTTACGATGAAGTCGCTGATGCGTTTGT
>NW_003215789.1:0-453 GCF_000006405.1 Perkinsus marinus ATCC 50983 | reverse complement strand
GGCGAGCGAAGGCCCTCCGTAAGGATTGCACCACTTCGGTGAAAAAGTGAATTCACTCTCCACTATATCACCTTAGGGTTTCCGAATATCCCACAAGAGGGAGTTATTCTCCTCCTGGGGGATATTCGATCCCAGAAACGAACTGCCCTGCGCATCACATTCATTACTCCCGGAGGAATACTCCGACGTAATGGCGGAGCTATCCTGCGTCTTGAGATTCCAAGTAGACCTGCTGCCAGAAAAATGAGAGAATCGGCCTCAGTCGGGGAATTTCAGTTGCTCAGTAGTGATCAATTCACATACGGTATGCCCCATCAGATACACTATTTAAACCTCTCTAGAGAAACTCGTTAGCTAGCACGTGGAAGAAAGTTTTCCAATGATGAATGTTCGCGGTCCGCGAATCACGGATCTATCCCCCGAAGGGTACCTTATTGAGGGGGAAAGGAGGCG
>NW_003214033.1:0-1287 GCF_000006405.1 Perkinsus marinus ATCC 50983 | reverse complement strand
ACCTACATCCCTTTTGAGTCATCATTGGCTCCCGAACTGAACGCGACACGCAATCGACAATGTAACGCATGGACCCACGAAACGACTCTCCAACTCGTGATCTTGCTCTTTTGTACTTCCTCGATCCCGACTGCGCGCTAGCGCAGAAGCCCGGAAGCATCTTGGCGGAAATTTCCTGGAAATTCCGGAAATTTCCACCTTGAAATTTCCAAACACAGAATATCGTGCTGAATTTCCACTCACATCACACCCTGATTTTGGTACATCGATTCTTGTGTTCTATTTACAACCCATTTTCTCTCAAAGTCTTTAAGTCAATCCTTACCAATGTTGACTGAGCTGGGCTCTATGAGAGCTGCACGAGATGACGTGTCATAATGTGGAGCTTCCAAAGCTCGCAGTATGTCAGATTTATCCTGTCGGAGCTCCTCCACCTCTTTTGCGATTAGTTCAGTGAGATGCAATGGGATACCAGACTACAGGCGGAAACATTTTCTTGGTGAGCTGATATTGTTTAGTGCCGTGCAACCAATCACATACCATACCCAGTTGTCTCCTTGCCGTTCGACGAACTCGTTGAGTTTAGGAACAACACGTTCTCCCCACGCATTAGCACATTCGTCCCCGCAGGTTTCGCGAAGCAAAGATGAGACACTCGAGGAGAACTCCAGATGATCGCTAGAATGAACGTAAGCACCCGAGGTGGTGACCATGACGCAGAACCGGAACATGGCCTTCTGACAGAACCTGTACTTACGACAACCAGTACAACAATGTCGCGTTAGATACGATGCACAGTTTTCGTCTAGGAGAAGCATGCTTACAAGAGAATGATCATATGGAGTCAACTGTGCTCACAAGTCCAATAAGCCCCACACCTATTCGACCAATCTTCCAGGTTATCTTAGCTGAACGCAGCGAAGTTCATTTCGCGTCTGACAGGCGATGAGAAAGAGTTTTCCACGTCCTCCCCCATGAGAAACTGGACCTGCACGGGCCGCTGTACAGCTCAGATGCCCGGCAAGTCTTATCACGTACGTGAGTCCAACCTTCAGGACACTGAAATCACGAGAAAAACCGAGCAAAACAGCATGCTTATGTTCGACTACGCTTTCTCTGAAGCTTATCACACAATCTGACAGGTAAGAGGTTAACCAAGGAAAACACGAAAGACCCCGACGCAACGTATGTTCAGTACTTTGGCATGGCCAGTTGACCCTGCACAGCTCAGCCCAGCGCGCTTTCGAGTCTTTGTTCAAGAGTGAGAGTACAACTGCATAGCGCCCA
>NW_003199555.1:0-1047 GCF_000006405.1 Perkinsus marinus ATCC 50983 | reverse complement strand
GTGGGAGAAAAATATGCACATGGTCAACTATATGTGTCGGTGATGATGACAATATGAAAATTCTTAGAGGAAATTTTCTGTACACTTCTACCCGAATTTGTACGTAAACTCCTATAATTAGTGAAGAGACCCCGGAGCTCAGCAGGTGAGGAAATCGATTACATATATTCCTACTCCAACACTGTATAGGAAACTCCTGAGCTCAGCAGGTGAGGAAAGCGATAACATATATTCCTACTCCAACACTGTATAGGAAACTCTTCTGAGCTCAGCAGGTGAGGAAAGCGATTACATATATTCCTACTCCAACACTGTATAGGAAACTCCTGAGCTCAGCAGGTGAGGAAAGCGATTACATATATTCCTACTCCAACACTGTATAGGAAACTCCTAAGCTCAGGTGAGGAAAGCGATTACATATATCACAACGCTGACGCTGGCAACCGAAAGGTCCCCGGTTCAATCCCGGCATATTACGTTGCGACTGCCAACACCGACCAAACCATAAAGAACGTCAAGCAGCGCACCTCCGCATCGGACGGATGTGAGAGAATCTCCGGGGCGCCGACCAGGCAGGTCTCGAAACATCGTCGCCACAAAATTTGACTTTGCTCTGAGAGCAAAAACGTCTGGTATTAAATGGGTGAAAAAATCCGAATCCGGAAAAAATCACCCACGACGGTTTAGTAGAAAAAATTATTTTACCATAATTTTTCTCCTCGATTTCTTCCGCTGCAAATCCAGCCATCGTAGCCACAAGGAAAGAACCGCTCAAAACGCAGATAACGCGCAAACCCTGAAAAAAAAGTTTTCACGCACCACAAAATTCGTCACGCGCCACAAAATTCTCACAATTTTTCTCCCCTTCACTACTCCCGCACTAACAAGCGTCCCAATAAGCAGAGATAAAACCAAACGAATCTGAATTAAAAAATGACAAAAAAACTTCGCTCCGCCCTTTTTTTCACCTGAAGCCACTCCTGTGAGGGCGACAAGTCGATGAACGTAGTGAGGAGCAGAAACGTCAGCGGAGCGATAAACATAAGA
>NW_003210112.1:0-1379 GCF_000006405.1 Perkinsus marinus ATCC 50983 | reverse complement strand
GCAGTCTTCACGGACTCTCAAGCAGTACTCAAGATCCTGTCGTCGAGATCTACGGTGGCTCGGCGGGACAAAGCGAGACAGATCACTCTGCTCTTAGCTGAAATCCCGGACAAGGTTACCTTCCACTGGGTGCCTGGTCACAGTGGTATGTTCGCTAATGACAGAGCCGACGAATTGGCAGCCAAGGGTGCCTCCATGATGGAAGTCTCTGCGGAGACGGAAATCAGTGTGAAGACCCTTAGGCGTTATCAGGCCGAAGCAGGGCGTCTGGCACTGCGTAAGTGGTGGTCAGACAAACGGGCCGGTCTAGGCACTTGCGTCAATGACTTCTTCTACTGTGCCTCGCATGCGAGGCTATGGAGTCGAGGGGAAGTTACACCCGCTGGCAGTGCCGTGGTTTTTGGTAGGGCTCCCACTCCTGCGCATCTTCACAGGTGTGGAGTAATCGCCTCCCCAGAATGTGATTGCGGAGCTCCAATAGGGAATGTTAGACATCTCCTCCGTTCCTGTCCACTCCTAGAGCAGGCTAGAAAACGGGTCAAAGGTGGTGTACCCTATCACTTCTATGAAATGGTTGTCGATTTAAAGCGGCGCAAGGCCTTCAATCGGCTGTTTTTGGCCCTCATGCAGCATCTAGATGCTCGCAGGGGTTTGCTGTAGCTGCCACACATTCTCGGGCTGGTGCAGCTGTATATCGTTTCCAAGTATTCGTTCGCTCCGCACTGTATTATTTTGCATGTTGCTATAGAGAAAAAAAAAAGAAAAAAAAAGAATTAAAAAAAAGAATTAAAAAAAAGAATTAAAAAAAAGAATTAAAAAAAAATAAAAAAAAGGAAAAAGCAGCAACAGCAGCTGGGGCAGGATCGAGCCGTTCTAAACACTCGCTGAGGGATGAAGGCCAAGAGGAGTGAAGGAATCAAGAGACGAGGTCGATGGCCGCAGCCTTAGAGCAGGAGAACGTGATTGTTGTATCATTTATTGCTCGTAATTAAGGACCGTTTCAATCTGACCTTTCACCCTTTGAGATATTCTACGGTCGTGTATCCCGGTTGAGCCCTGAGAATTCCCTTGCACAAGGGGCTGTTGACGGTGGTGCTCCCGTTGCTAGAGCAGAGGTCCTCGATGACATCACCAAGCTCGTCAAAGCTGCTATCGCAGCTCGCGAGCAGGTCTTGAGCGATGCTTGTGCTCTTCGCAGGAAGGGACCGCCACCGGTTGGCTCAACTGTTGTTCTTTTCAACCCCAACACACTGGGACGCGGCGACAGGTACGCTCCTGATGTGTACCGCGTGCATGAGATTGTACGCGGGGTTGTTCTAAGATTAGTTAATGCCTCGATCCCACCGGACGAGGTCACATCCCAGTTGATTAAGGAAACT
>NW_003213506.1:0-1006 GCF_000006405.1 Perkinsus marinus ATCC 50983 | reverse complement strand
GAGAGGATCTCTCCAAAGGCAGGAAGGAAATGAGGGACGAGTAGGGGCTGATTGAATACTCTATTAAGATAGTCGTCGCTGCAAGATGCAGTTTCTCGTAGTTTGCACGTAGGGATCGCCGAAGACCTCACAAGTGAATCCGGTGTATATGAGCCACAACTTGCTGCCTTTCGTATTTGGAATCTCAGAACGATCTGGCAAAGATGTAGCTTGCAAGGAGACGCCAAGGAGCTGGAGCGGCTCCTCACCAGTGATGCAACAGAAGCATCGTCGCAGGATCTGACCAAGCTCCCGTGACAGGACTCCTGTCATTTCGTGCGCTGTTTTTCCTACGTCAATTGATATTCGAGTTTTGTTCGTGATCTAGTCCAGATCGGCTAAGCCGACTTAAGCTCAATTTCTGTCACACCTTAGTCTGGAATTGAAGGTGGTTCAATGTCTAAATAGTGACGCAAATTACCATTTTCAGCTACCAGCGCACATCGCGGCGGGCGTGAGTGGAGAGAGAAAGTTGAGTAATTTTTTCGAGGCAGCAAATGATTCGCAGAGTGGTGCAAAAATCAGTAAAGAAACGGTCGCGCATAAATGTGTGAAACGCCCTTGTCCAGAAATACCACTTCCACGGCCAAGAATTGAACTCGGGTCTCCTGCGTGACAGGCAGGAATACTAACCTCTATACTACCGCGGAATTGAAGGTGGTTCAATGTCTAAATAGTGACGCAAATTACCATTTTCAGCTACCAGCGCACATCGCGGCGGGCGTGAGTGGAGAGAGAAAGTTGAGTAATTTTTTCGAGGCAGCAAATGATTCGCAGAGTGGTGCAAAAATCAGTAAAGAAACGGTCGCGCATAAATGTGTGAAACGCCCTTGTCCAGAAATACCACTTCCTCAAGTTGAGTAATTTTTTCGAGGCAGCAAATGATTCGCAGAGTGGTGCAAAAATCAGTAAAGAAACGGTCGCGCATAAATGTGTGAAACGCCCTTGTCCAGAAATACCACTTCCA
>NW_003201769.1:0-938 GCF_000006405.1 Perkinsus marinus ATCC 50983 | reverse complement strand
CCAGTGATGTGGTCTGAATGCAAATCTCTGACCAGTCATGTGCGAATTCGGTATGCAAAAAGGCATCTTGCATAAATTAATCCGGGATGTTCTGCAAATTGTAAATTGCAGACTGCAATTTACGCAATCGATTTCATTTCTTCTTGTGTTCGTCCAAAATGTTGTCGATCGCTGTGGTTCTTCCCTTCTATTCATGATGTGTGTTAGGTACATTTGAACTCCATGAATATCTATGCTTCACTTGCAGCGGCAACTGTGGTGTCTGCTGCACCAAGCTACGAGATGCATTCAAATGGCCACTCAACTGAAGTGCTTCTTGTTCCACCTGGAGACCCATTTCCACAAATCCGAGGAGAAGTGAAGCCTCGGCGTGGAATTTGATGTCGTCAACGAGCCGATTCTTCCCTACTTAGATTGAGCGACTCGAAGCCAGCCGTCGAGAATTCGAGGCAAATGAATTGTCCTCGTTGAAGCAAAACACATCTCTTGTTGAGAACTTCTCATACCAGCCGTTTACTGTGAGGCTATTGCCACCCACAACTACTGACATCGGAAGGATCAAACAGAGAATTGACGAGTTAGAGGCACGACGAGCAAAACGCGAGGCCGAAATGTTTCAAGAAATACGTAGATCTTTTGAAGCGACAAAGCCTAAAAAATGTAAGATCTATACTTTTCGTGTCTTCCAATTCGTGCATGGTTTCTATAGCATTTTCATACGACAGCAAGCCTATTTCAATGAGAATCGGCAGTGTTGGTCCCTTTCCTCGTGTTGTCGACCTTGTAGCCGAGATGGAGCGCCGCCGAGACGAGAAAGAGTCGTCCATACGTCAAAAGTTTCTTGGTCGAGGTGCGTATCCCTCAAAACCAACCGCTCGTGGGGGAAACAATATCTTTATCACTCTTACCCTTTAGATACGACTGCGTTGACCGAACTG
>NW_003204883.1:0-1058 GCF_000006405.1 Perkinsus marinus ATCC 50983 | reverse complement strand
AAAAAAGGTGATGGAATAGGTTTGACCTATTAGGTTGCACTCCATCTTAGACGACCAGAATGAATGGCTTCTCCGTAATCTCCGTGACAAGAAGTTGTAAATATTGGGCAGAAAATCCCCTCTCCAGCCTTGCATATATAACTGCCCCAGTTAATATTTGGATTAACGTATTGGGAAGGTCGGATATTATGGTAACTGAAAGAAAATATGAATGTCTCATAAAGTAGTGGTCTACCTTGTGTGACCTTTTGTTAACTCATAAACTTCACCCATTAATTCATCGATCACATCAGCGATCGTACTTTTAGCTACTGCTCTATATCTAACACTAGCAGCACTATGAATGTTGCAAGGTATTTAACGTGAGTCACAGGAAAGTTCTGATACTAGATCAGAGAGAGCCTGTCTCAGACAGGCTCTGTTCGACAGGGTCAGAAGTTCTGACTCAGAACTTCACAACATGATGCTACAATTAGTAGTGTTTTCAACGATCTAGCCAGAGATTCGGGTGAAACGAGTAAATGTAATCTATGGACACACGATGGATGATTCTGAGAAGCATCGTAATCCATCCCATCGGAACAAAAACAAAGTATAATTTGTGATCGATAGAAGTAGTCGTAGGAATTTGCTGGGCTACGGAGAGTATTTTCGCTCGTCGTTCATCTTGGGACAGTGCCATTTAATCGTACAAGGTCCAAGGCGCTGGTGCATTGCGCCAAAACGGCTTCGTTCGACCCACGTGACGTGAGTCACGCTGCGTAAGGCACGCATGATGCACAATTCACGTGTGTAAGATGCTGCTGCATCATTGTCGCTGTCCCAATCACCCGTAATACACAATATGTCTCTCTGGGCTGAAGGAATTCCTTAGCTAGGCTCATGATGAAGTTAGTCCTGGACGGCTTAGTATAATCCGGCCTTGTAAGGCATTATCCTGCAATCATATCCAGTGTAGTGTTACCTCAATGGGTAAATCACTAACACGTGGCATGGCGGCGTCATGATGGCGTATGTGAGCCAATGAAGGATTAACCCATTGTAGCAGAGCATGTATA
>NW_003200208.1:0-1858 GCF_000006405.1 Perkinsus marinus ATCC 50983 | reverse complement strand
ATACTACTACTACCACTACTATCCCATTATTATTATTATTATTCTAGGTTCGAATACGTATCAATGTTTGAAGGTGTACAGTGCGTAACAGAATTGAGTAATGCAGTAGTAGTAGCTACATTTCATACCCCACAACAAGCTCAACAGTGTATACTAGTATCGCAAGATAATGCTGATATACAAGTTACTAGAGCAGCTACTGCAGCTGTTACACAAGGTCCCAATGTTAGGAAGGTAATGGTAATAGTATTAGTGGGTAGTAGTAGTAGTAGTAGGGTGTAGGTGAATCCAGTAGTAAGAAGAAGAGAAACAGAGAGGTTGGGTAGTGGAGTGGTTGGGAAGAAGGATAAGAGTAGTAATACACCTGAAAGAAGGGGAGGAGAGGTAGATACCCTATCATCATCATCACATGCTGCTGCTCATCATGAAGATAATAGGTAATAGAAGTTATTGATATGGATAATTGTAGTATTAGTAGTAACAGATGTGTATTCAAAGCGAACGGCTCATCACGACTACTATCACCATCTACAACAACAAGAAGAATAGCATCACGATCATTGAATACCACTACTACTACTACTACTAGTGGTAGGATATCCAATAATACTGGTAATAACAATGTTATTATCCACTATCCAATTGTTGTGATGATGATGATGAACAATAATACAACACCTAAAACAGACCACTAATAAGGCCAGTCGTATTACCGATAATAATAATAATAAGCTTTATCATCATTACTACCCCAAGGATGTTGACTTATGGCCCCCTACTACTACTATCCTCCTAAGGTACACAATTATATAGTGCTTATCAGATCATGGTTTCTAATACTATTAAGGATGACCTTATCAATCGTGGTAATAATAATAATTATTCATTATTATTATACTACTACTACTACTACTACTACTATCATCATCATTATTAGGGTTATGGAATAACGCCAAGTATTGGAGTAAATTCGGTGAGATGTTAGATATAGGTCTCCCTGTAGAGGATAGTTATCAGATGGCTAAGGAATATGTAAAGAAGAGGAGGGGGGAGGATCATAGTAATTGTGATCATATTAGATGGATACACTCAATAACAAGGAGAGCTCGAGACGTCACCATGCTAAGAGAGTACCAGGGAAGGCTGATGACAAGAAGAGCAACATAGAGGATGAAGAAGTAGTATCGTCGTTTAGTACCCCCCTCATCATCATCAGTAGTCATAGTAGTAGTAGATGTCGTCCTCCTCTTCGTCTTCCTCCTATCCTTATTATCATGTCAGGTTGGTGAATGCCCAGTATGTGGTAAAACTGGTATACCTCTCATCGACCTTCAACGTCATGTTAATGATTGTTTACAATGAGGATTATCCTAATCATCCATACTCTATTCCAAGTCTATTATATTCATAGATATTCACCTAGAGAAGTGTTTCTCATACTACTACTAGTAGTAATAATAGCAGTAATGTTCTTGGTTTAGTTAGTTAGCCACACTTTCTAGCCTTCCTACGTTTTGCATTATTGTAACCCCCTGTACATGCCTTATGATACCCCCCTCCATCTATCTATATTTACAACCTAGTTCTAGTCGCCAATGCACCATGATAGCCCTCCTTCATCACTTTTAGAGGTACTTCATCAAGACTATTAGGGAACTGAATACCCTCCTCTGGATACATATTATACATCAAGATTTGTGCTAGACGGACTAGTAGTACAACTTCATCCCTATTGGTTATCACTTCTATCACCTCCTTCTCATCATTAACACATCCAATGCTGATAATAATAGTAAGATGTCTACGTTATCAAACCCGGTTATCTTGTCGTCGTCTATGTGAACAGATCTCTTGTGAT
>NW_003200419.1:0-1092 GCF_000006405.1 Perkinsus marinus ATCC 50983 | reverse complement strand
TGCTGATGGGAGTGATGGAGGCGGCGGCGGTTTTCGATGAAGGCCGACTGTGCGCAAATCGGCGTGTGGGAACGCGGCGAAGTGGAGTTCAAGCTTAGAAATGTTCGGGAGGGACGGCGTATTGCCTATGAGCTCGGCGGTTACCGAGGGGTAGGGTGATTTCCTGGAGGTGTGGTATGGTATGAGTGTCTCACAGGTCCGTGATGAATTATTGACGAAGATTAAAGATGGTAGAGTGTTTGGTGAGAAGAGTGGTATTGCTAAGGTGACCAGAGCCTCTGGGGAGGTCAGTCTAGCAGACACGGAGAACACTATCAAACAAAGGCTCGAGGTAAGCCTATGGAGAACCATGCCACTTTAAAAGACCTCATCAGATACGCTTTGGCGACGGTGGGACGAAGTCCATGCGGTGTTTGCCGATTGAGGGGACGAACGGTCTGCGGGCATCCTATGGGAACTTCCTGTTACAAGCCAAGTGTAGTGGCCTTTTCACGGAGCTACTGTTTGAGGATGAGATTAGTATGATGGCATTCGCTGTGGAGTGGGCAGGATACAGACCGATGGAGGTAGGGGGTCGGGCGGACGCTTAGTTGTACTGTGGTGGTTGGGGTCAGTGTTGGAGGAATATATGTTTGTTTACCTCAGCTGAGCTTGGGAGTTTATATACGGCTGTGTGTAGAAATGATTGAGAATCTCGCGAAATTTTGGTATTGTCAAGAAGATATGCAGTGTGGGAAAGTATGCACATGTGTTGGTGACAATATGGAAATTCTGAGGGAATTTTGGGGAGTCCTTGTTGGTCTTCTGTACACTTCTACCGGAATTGGTATGTGAACTCAGCTGAGGAGAGCGAATAAATATTCCCCCCAACACATATGTTATCGATCCCCACTGGTTTTGTGGTACTGTCAGGAAGAGCTGCAGATTGGGTTCCGAGACAGTGCCACAGAAGTGCAAATCCAACCGAGAGGCGTTAATGTGGCTACTGCCTTTCCCCTGGGGATGGCCTACGCTGAACGATGGGCATCCTACTTGGACAGAACAGATCGCAGACTCAAGTCGAGACGCATCTCGGTGAGTTAGATGGCTTAG
>NW_003200636.1:0-1357 GCF_000006405.1 Perkinsus marinus ATCC 50983 | reverse complement strand
CCTCAAGTGAGGCAGTATGTTGGATGTATGGCTTGAGTTGGAGTTGATGGTTGAGTGTTTGGGTCATCCAGTCATCAATCACACGTGATCGGTATCCGCTCGAGAATGGTCATTGGCCACTTGTTGACCATGCCGTTGGTCGTCATCAATATGGGAGGTGAAATGATGTAACATGGGCTAGCTTACTCTCGTTGTTGACGGTTCGCTAGATGTTATAGGGCCTTGCTCCGTTGTCAGGTTGTGTGAGTTTGAAAATTCAACTTGAAAGGCATCGTTACTTGTTAAGTCTTGTTCAATCGATAGACGTTGGAATTCGAATACACGATTTGGAGCGTTTAATTCACTTAGATATATTCTGAATCAGCGTCTGGAGGCTCAGAACATCTCTTCAGCTAAGAAGCACCGGGTCTTGAATGATGTGATACGATCTATGTTCGAGAAGTAGCGGTGTTCGGATACGAGAACCAGGTTGATAGCAGAGAATTTTCGTTTAGATCCTTCATAAAGGAGATGTTCGTCCCTCAGCAGATGTGAGATTGAATACATGTTCGGTGATGTAATTTCTGTAGGTATTCGATGCGATCACTGCGACAACTACTGGAACGGCTAGTGCACAGTTCTATAATGAGGTTGAACACACTAAGCATGGATAAGCTCTTCGACTTAGTGTCTATGGGATTAAAACTGCAAGTCATAATTTGTGATTATCGGAGGACAATGTGCTCCTGGTGAATTGGAGACCCTCAGACAGTACACTGTGGGCGGTCGGAGGAGATGATCATGGTGACGATGAACCATATTGATGGTATTATACGTTTTGTGAAGGACGACTCTGAAGTAGTGTCAGTGGCAAATATTGGATTGGTACGGTGCTTGTTTGTCAGGCTCTGCAACGCATAGATCATGCTACAATGTGCCTCAAGAGTAGGTAGAGATGTGTGCGTAACGATAAATGGTCACGAATGCATATACTTACGACAAGTTGCATGCCAGTGATTTCAATACCCTACGGCAGACCGTGCTTCAGAATGTTAATCGCAGAAGGGTATAGTGCTGGACGATAGAAACAGCGGTCGCGGTATAGGGCTTAGCTCCTGTCAGGTGAAGATATCAGGTTTCTTACAAGAAAGTCTGCAAGAAGCTAATTCGTCTATACGAGTCAATAACAATGGCAGAGTTTTAGCCTATGGATTCGATAGACCAGGCAAGTGTATTGAGTTGACCGAGAGATGGTACGGTGGCGCAGGGACGATGAAGGAGTATCACGATGGTAGAGTAGTGAGGGAAGATATATTGGATATCAGCGGAAATGAGAATTGGAGGTGTTAGTTGCGTGGGCGGGAGGCTAGCAGCAGTA
>NW_003203976.1:0-1632 GCF_000006405.1 Perkinsus marinus ATCC 50983 | reverse complement strand
TGCTGGTTGGATCGTTAGCAATCGGAGTCGCGGTGGGACGTATGTAGGTAGGACTTTGCAGACGTGCCGTAAGGTTGGCCGTAGTGGGGTGTCCTGCATCGCTGACAGCGAGATGATATTTCTATTCCCCCCCAACAGAGGTAGGGTGTCGCGGTGAACTTTGGGTGAATTTATGATAACTGCCAGGCCCGATATTGGGATATCAACTGATCCTGGGTGACGCTTCTGCTCCGTCGACCCAGTCTGCACAACAACCGACGACTCCGCAGCTATCAGGGCAAAAGCGCAGGAGGGACTCGAACTCTTCGGAATTACCAGGCGAGGAGGAGATCGCTGAGGAACTACGTTGTGCTATCTGCCAGGTGAACCTATTTTATGCTGACTCGTGGTCGTTGAGGATGTCTTTTCAGGACTTGATGTATCGGCCGGTGATGGTCTTAGACTGTTTACACAATTTCTGTTCGTCTTGTCTGAGCCAATGGTTACAGCGCCACACCGACTGCCCTCAGTGCCGATCTAGAGTGAGAAGTGTGAAGCCCAATCGCACTGTGGTCAACCTTACAGAGAAGCTTGTGGAGGGTGACAAGATTCGAGGTACCGTATGTGCATTCCTTCCTGATCTTTAACCGTCCTTGTCTAGATAGACGATCGGATCAGGATAAGCGGCAGTCGGACGATTCGGACACTCTGCTGAAAAACGAGTACTGTTCGTGTTCTGCTCATCCACATTCTCTCTTGTGAAGTTACGACCTCGGTAAAGTGAATCGTGGCTTCCTATTGGCTGCTCACGGCTCTGCCACCTCGGCGGGGACGGTAGGCCGTAGTGACATATCCTACACCGACTATGATTCCTATGATGAATATGATGAATATGAAGACGAGTATTCCTCTCCTGATGATGATGTGGGGCTAGGCCTGGCTAGTAGCACTCATCTCAGCGGTCATCCCTCACTATTTGTCCTCAGTGGCCTTTGGTATGTTCCACCAAGTACCGGGTGCAGTCTGTGGCTACTGCCATTCTTTCGACCCTGTACCGGGGTAAGTCCAATCGGGCGGAGAGCGCTTCATTTGCCAACTTCCTCTCAGTTCCCGGTGCGTTCGAAACGCCCTGCATGTGTCTTGCAACACTTGCCAGAATGTCGTCCCTGATAGGCCAGATTTGCACGTACGTTGTGCTATCTGCACCAAGGTGAGATCGCACACTAACCTCAACCGTGACTGTCCTCCTATACAGCATTCAGGCCTTCTGTACTCCAGCGACCACCAGGCCATGTCTGGCTGCAGCTAGGCGAGCTCTTGTCGAGCCACTTCCATCCTCCCCGGCCCGGTTGTGGAACTCTGACCCGAATCTGCGGAAGCTGAAGGACCTGGATGCATCTGGTGGCTACGTCACCCTTTTCCGAGCATTGGGTGACAACAGCTTTGAGGCTACTGCCCTGGAGGAGCACTTGAGGGGGTGCACAAGCATATCGGCGATGTGACGCGAGAAGTGCTCGGTCGAGACCAAAATGCGAAATTCAAATTTGAAGTCGATGGCGCTGCTAAAGAGATCCAAGTTCGGAATTTCTACATGATCATTATGTATGCTCTAAGTGCGGCTACGAGCTGTCAGCAGTGTATCTTCCAGTATCG
>NW_003207770.1:0-1080 GCF_000006405.1 Perkinsus marinus ATCC 50983 | reverse complement strand
AAGGAGACAGTAAACAAAGGCATATCATTAGCTCACACACTCGACGCTAGTGAAAGAGTGGTTTCCACTCTAGCACTTGCCATCATCATTATATTTGAAGCTTGTTAATCCTAACATATTTTCCAAGTATGTCTGTATCTGGTAGCAACAGTGGTAAATCGTACTCGTGGACTGATGTTTCGGGTAACGTGTACTACTATTACAAGCATCCTATGACCAAGGCTGTTTTGTTCATTTTACTACAGGAATTATGTGAACGTTTGGCCTTCTACGGGTTGATGCCCAACCTTCAGATTTTCCTCAAGGAGTATCTTGGGGTTGATGACGCTGGTGCTAATTCGTATATCTCTACGTTCAACGCTATCCTTTATGTTACTCCACTTCTCTCTGCTGTGATATCGGATACGATACTTGGACTCTATCTCACTATTCTGGCATTCTCCTTCGTTTACATGGCGGGTTTGGCTCTTCTAACGCTGTCTACGATACATTCGATTAGTCAGCCGTGGATGATCCATGTCTCACTACTCTTCCTAATCGCATTTGGTGCGGGTGGAATTAAGAGTTGTGTGAATGTCATGGGAGCTCAACAGTTCCATCCTGAGGAGCATAAAGATCTTATTACAAGGTATTACACCTATTTCTATGCTTCTATCAATCTTGGTTCTATTGTTGGTGGTATTGTCACTCCGATTTTGGTCGAATCGGTCTCTTTCACTGCAAGCTTTTCTTTCCCTTTAGTTGCCTTTATCATTGCAACGATTGTTTTTATTGGGGGTAACTTGATGGGTCGTTATGTCAAGCCTAAGCCTCAGGGATCTGCTGTATTGGAGATCCTCAAGGTACTCTTCTTTTCTATTACGAGGTGCTCCCTGGAAAAGAACAAGGAGTCCAATGGTGGTCGTTTCAAGGATGGTTTCATTGAGGATGCAAAGGCACTCTTCCGATTGGTGCCTTTATTTTCCCTCATTATACCTTTCGTGATGGCTTACAATAACATGACGACAGCTTTCCTAACTCAAGGTAAGAAGATGGACACCAACCTGTTCGGATGGGAGATGCCGGCTCAGATGATGCAGA
>NW_003209723.1:0-1148 GCF_000006405.1 Perkinsus marinus ATCC 50983 | reverse complement strand
ACCAAGTTTCTCTGATGGTATTCTACCATACACTCGCGGCCTCTGATACTCCATCGGATGAATCTCATCCTGAGTATCCCGGATTAGTTCTGAAAGGGCACAACGCCCTCCTATGAAGCCGGTCGCATTTTCATTTCCTACTATACCACAATGCGACTGGCACCATCTCAACCTTAGACGGCGAGCTATATCGGTGTCCACTGAGGGCGCCACTGCTCTACATCATGTAGACTACATGCTATTGCATTCCGCTCGGTCGGTCTCCGAGCCGGGGATTTCGGCACTGCAACGTGCGTAAACTCGATCGCGGGTCTCACGGTAACCCAGGAGGGGTCCGGACCTACCAGGTCCGACCTGGGTGTTGACATGCATAGTCGACGGCTCTGAATAACTATATTCAATCCGCCAGCCCATGGTGCAAAGGGGTGCAGTCTGCACCGCACAGATGTCATCTCTCGGTAGTGCTTAGTCCGGCATTTGGCCGGTTTGCAAGAGACCTGGCAGGGAGACTCTCTGATGCTCGCTCGCTTCTGTTCTGGCCACAAGCTCCACGAATACCGAGCGCTAGGACATGAGGCCCGACAACGGTATGATCGCCGAGTTCGCGGCTCTTCGCGGTGGCTCCATGACCGACTATGCGGCATAGGCCATGAATTTTAAAATAGTTTTGACACCACTCCCCCTCCAGCGCCCCTTGCCATGACCGGACACCGCATGAAATATAGGGTACGATGGATTCCCCATAGGCAGCGAGGATCCCTCGGCTGCCAAGCCGTGCCTACTCTACTCCTAATCGACGCAGCCTGCCGAGGCTCGGCAGCCGTGCCAGATACAGTGTATGTGTATACTGTGCAGTGCGACCCTCGCACTGACTTGCCGCGAGTGCATACAAGATCGCTAACGTGGAGTGACCGGAAACAGTTACCGCATTTCCGGAAGAAGTTTTCCTCATACCCGCATGGTTTCGACCGCTTCCAGTGGAAGCTTTCCACTGCTAATCCCCTGCTGCGTCACTCGCATCTACTAGTGAGGTTAGTTATGAAGAATCCACTCGAAGTGTGAGACCGGAGTTTTTCTTCGCTCGTCGTTCACGACGTTCTGAACGCCACTGAAGAGGGCTCCAGCAATGTCCATCATCGGAACTTGAA
>NW_003208681.1:0-1258 GCF_000006405.1 Perkinsus marinus ATCC 50983 | reverse complement strand
CACATCACTCCTACGGAAGTCTAGTTACCAACCTCTCATGCTGCCCTCATCAGTGTTACCCTCTCCTGATTTCGACCTAATCAACCGTGTAGACTCGAAGAGCTTCCTCCTCTCGATGCGTAGCAATTTACCCCTTATTCAGCTGCCCACCACCACCATGAGCTCTCCCTGTAATCACCCTCGATAGTATACTATCAGTAGCTTCTCCTTCTCTAGCCAATGACTTAGTCATATTCGATTCCTCACTTTCCACCGTCTCCCACTGCTGCCGTTTTGCACGAAGAACCTCACTCCTGGTGAGATGAAGCTCGGTGATAAGGGTTTCACAGATATCATCAATATCGATATCTTCAGTCGAAGGCTCCCTCGTCACCGACACCTGTAGAGAGGCTCTCACTCGAGACTTTACTTTACATAGTCCCCGTGGAGAATCGCAGCAGCACGAGTATCTCACAATTCGCTGCCACAAGAGCTTCTCTTGTTCAGCACGATCGCTCAAGTAGGTATTCTGGTCTATCCATCGACGCTTCATGACCCCTCTCAGATACTCAAGGTCAGCGGTAGACGCACACTGCGGCATACCTCCATACTCCAGCAAAGTGAGAGCCGACTGAGAGCGTATGCATCATGGTTGTAGCGAGTAGTTACTGCTTCCCTTGCCTCAATGCACTTCCTAGTTGCTGATGCATCATCCTCTTTACTCTGTTGACTATATGTATCATGGTCTCGCAAGTAAGTAAGTAGGGATGACAACACGTCAGCGGGATTAGTGGACATGAGAGAGTGGACCCTTACAACCGCATAGGTTGTAGTAGGTTATCCTAGTGTGAACTGACGACATCGTTGCTGGGCCAGGTATCTCGGAAAGGAGCTCCACTCAACCGATTTACGATTATTACGAAGCTGTGAGTTCGGAGGATTGACTTGGACAACCAAAGAAGCAAGTCGACCAGCATTGAAATCGAGTTATGCACAGCCTCAAACGACACTATGTTACTTCTTATTAATGCATCATTCACATGAAGAGCATAACCCTTCATAACGGCTTGTTCTAGGCCAGAATAACTCAATTAAAAATAACATGTGCGGCGTTACACCACGTGGTCGCTCTCACCACCCGCGACCTTCGACGATGATCGGCCATAGTCATCCAAAAGCTCACACTTGGTTAGGACCTGAACACATAGCCATCTGGCTCAAGTGATCCTTTGATCTCTGCATCTCTCTCCCAACATGTCTGTGAGTCCGACCGACATCG
>NW_003210427.1:0-1276 GCF_000006405.1 Perkinsus marinus ATCC 50983 | reverse complement strand
ATGGGCTCATGCTAGTTGGTAAGAGGATCATTGTGGTGCGGCTTGCCCGCCCTCGCTCATCAATCTCGGAACCACTCAGATATCTCTGATGCACTGTCAATAGGTTTCGTATTGGGGTATAGCGTCGATGCTTTCATGATGTTACGACGCAACGTTTCCAACACAACTTGGACAGATGAACACTTATACACTCATTATCAAGACATCATGCAGTGGCCCGGATTGTATTAAATGCGCTCACCGGGCATTACAAACCTTCATTACCCTAAATCGGCTACACAATCGGCCTGAGAGTAGTCTCGGAATCGGTCGTGTCCACAGTAGTAGCAACAACCTCATCGGTCACAGCAGCTGTGCTGACCGGTAGAGGGGACGTGGGAGTAGTAGGCTCAACAGGAGCATCGATCGTAGTAGTGACAGCCGCAGTCTCAGTCGCAAACGGGTTGGTGGCATCAGAATCATCCTTGTCTCTACTGGGAGCTTCCCCGGCTGCCGTCGTGATGGTGACCTCGTCAGTCACAGGGGCTGCAGTAGTAGCAACAACCTCATCGGTCACAGCAGCTGTGCTGGCCGGTTGAGGGGTCGTGATAGTAGTAGTAGGCTCAACAGGAGCATCGATCCTAGTGGCAGTCGCAGTCTCAGTAGCGACCGGGGTGGTAGCATCAGAATCATCCTTGTCTCTTCCCGGAGCTTCCCCAGCGGCCGTGGTGATAGTCACCTCGCCAGTCACAGGAGCCGCAGTAGTGACAGCGACCTCATCGGTCACAGCGGGTGTACTGACCGGTAGAGGGGACGTCATAATAGTAGTAGGCTCAACAGAAGCACTGATCGTGGTAGCCACAGTCGCAGTCTCAGTAGCGATCGGGGTGGTAGCATCAGAATCATCCTTGTCTCTACCGGGAGCTTCCCCAGCTGCCGTGGTGATGGTGACCTCGCCAGTCACAGGAGCTGCAGTAGTATCAACAATCTCATAGGTCTCAGCAGCTGTGCTGACCGGGAAAGGGGACGTTATAGTAGTAGTAGGCTCAACAGGAGCACCGATCGTAGTCGTGACAGTCGCAACCTCCGTAGCGACCTTGGTGGTAGCAACAGAGTCATTCTTGTCTCTACCGGGAGCTTCCCCAGCTGCCGTGCTGATGATCACATCGCCAGTCACAGGAGCTGCAGTAGTGACAGCAACCCCATCCGTCACAGCAGCTGTGCTGACCGGGAAAGGGGACGTGATAGTAGTAGGCTCAACAGGAGCACCGATCGTAGTCGTGACAGTTGCAGCCTC
>NW_003205510.1:6862-12831 GCF_000006405.1 Perkinsus marinus ATCC 50983 | reverse complement strand
TGCGGATGACGATCACCACGGCAAGCTATGTCAACCATCGCCCAGTCTAGGGACTCCTCTAGACAATTTCCAGTAAACCATAGGCTACAAACCACTTGATGATGTACGCGCACCTCGGGCGAGGCTCGGACACGCGGCCATGGGCTTATAAGGCACGCGCTCTGCCGACTGAGCTACCGAGGCGAATGCAGCATTAAAAATAGTAAAAGATAGACTGCTACACTCTTCCAAGACAATTCCTAGTAAACCATAGACTAAAAACGACTTGATGACGTATGCGCACCTCAGGCGGAGCTCGAACCTGCGGCCACGGGCTTAAAAGGCACGCGCTCTGCCGACTGAGCTACCGAGGCGAATGCAGTACTTGACCTAGTGAAAGATAGACCGCTACACTCTGCCAAGGCAATTCCTTGAGAGCTTAGCGAAGCGTTGCGGCAGTGAAATCACCTCAGTAACGAGAGACTATGCAAACCTGGAACGCACCGCGAAGAGCACACAATCTGTACGTGCATACGCACACATGCGTGCAAGATACATGTGCGGCCATCCCACGGAACTTAGCCTAACAATTCCTTGTTTCCAAGTGGAGCAGCAATGCACCACTGGCCTGATGCGCTTTGACGTCCTCTGCGGAGGCGTATATCCGACTACGTTGGGTAGTCTACTTGTTGATTCGGCACAGTGGGGCCGGGAAGTGGCCGAGAGATCGCCCATTCCAAGTATGACTCATACTGTATGAGTTCCTATGGGGTGACTAGCGCTCGTGTGCGACGAGAGTGGAAGTGTGTACTTCCACCCCATTCATGCCTATATTAAACGTCCTCTGTGGGGAACGTTATTCGTCCGCGGTAATTAGTCTACCCGGTAGACTCTACCGGCCCAGCGGGCCTGGGAGATGGTCGAAAAAGGAAATCAACCATTCTAACAACCGTGAGACACTACGATATGACTAGCGCTTGCGTTCGAGGGTAGGAGTGGAAACTCTCACCTCGTTCACTTCTAATGAACGTTGTCTATCCCCAACGTTCTCTGTGGAGAACGCGGTCCAGAGGGACCGGTAAGTGGCTGAGAAATTGGTCATTTTAAGTACTGTGTGCAACTGAGAGTTGCGTCGGTCCAGTGGGGCCAGGAAGTGGCTGAGCAATCGGCCACTCCAAGTACTGTGAGCAACTGAGAGTTGCGTCGGTCCAGTGGGGCCAGGAAGTGGCTGAGCAATCGGCCACTCCAAGTACTGTGAGCAACTGAGTGTTGCGTCGGTCCAGTGGGGCCAAGAATGGGCTAAGAAATCGCCATTCCGAGTACTGTGAGCAACTGGGAGTTGTGTCGGTTCAGTGGGGCCAGGAAGTTCCTATGACTCAGTCTCAATCATTCAGGGCATGGGAAGTATATAGTTACCTCCTACATTGATTTACCACCACGATGCCATATGTGAATCCAGAGTGTGGGATTGGAATAGGGGGATGTGTGCCGGGCCCGTATCGGTGTGCAACAAGTAAAACCTAGTTCGCACCATGCGGTCCCTGCCACATAGAACCTTCGGCGCATTTGCAGGTTATGGATTCCCAGATTGCCGATCTACAGATAAGACAATGAGACTACTAGTATGAGACTAGTGGCAACGTTGAACGTTGCTTGATTGGCAATCTCGCGCACACTTGGAAATCCAGCCTTCGCTGAATGGCGCCTCGGTTCTCCAATCCCACCCTCTCGAGTCGGAGGGGCTTTCATTGAGAGCTTAGCGAAGCGTTGCGGCAGTGAAATCACCTCAGTAACGAGAGACTATGCAAACCTGGAACGCACCGCGAAGAGCACACAATCTGTACGTGCATACGCACACATGCGTGCAAGATACATGTGCGGCCATCCCACGGAACTTAGCCTAACAATTCCTTGTTTCCAAGTGGAGCAGCAATGCACCACTGGCCTGATGCGCTTTAACCACACCCACCCGACCCGGGGGATGTGTGCCGGGCCCGTATCGGTGTGCAACAAGTAAAACCTAGTTCGCACCATGCGGTCCCTGCCACATAGAACCTTCGGCGCATTTGCAGGTTATGGATTCCCAGATTGCCGATCTACAGATAAGACAATGAGACTACTAGTATGAGACTAGTGGCAACGTTGAACGTTGCTTGATTGGCAATCTCGCGCACACTTGGAAATCCAGCCTTCGCTGAATGGCGCCTCGGTTCTCCAATCCCACCCTCTCGAGTCGGAGGGGCTTTCACGGCAAACCATGGACTAAAAACCACTTAATGATGTATCATACATCATGTATGCGTACCTCGAGCGGGGCTGAAACCCGCGGCCTCGGGCTTAAAAAGCACTCGCTCTGCCGACTGAGCTACCGAGGCGAATGCAGCATTAAAAATAGTAAAGGATAGACTGCTACACTCTTCCAAGACAATTCCCAGTAGACCATAGACTAAAAACGACTTGATGACGTATGCGCACCTCGGGCGGAGCTCGAACCCGCGGCCACGGGCTTAAAAGGCACGCGCTCCGCCGACTGAGCTACCGAGGCGAATGCAGCACTTGTCCTAGTAAAAGAGAGACCGCTACACTCTTCCAAGGCAATTTCCAGTAAACCATAGACTAAAAACGACTTGATGACGTAGCGCACCTCGGGCGGAGCTCGAACCCGCGGCCACGGGCTTAAAAGGCACGCGCTCCGCCGACTGAGCTACCGAGGCGAATGCAGCACTTGTCCTAGTAAAAGAGAGACCGCTACACTCTTCCAAGGCAATTTCCAGTGAACCATAGACTAAAAACCACTAAATGATGTATGCGCATCTCGGGCGGGGCTCGAACCCGCGGCCACGGGCTTAAAAGGCACGCGCTCTGCCGACTGAGCTACCGAGACGAATGCAGCACTTGACCTAGTAAAAATGGACCCCTAAACTCTTCCAAGGCAATTTCCAGTAAACCATAGACTAAAAACCACTTGATGATGTATGCGCACCTCGGGCGGGGCTCGAACCCGCGGCCACGGGGTTAAAATATACACCCAGATTCTGTGAACTATAGAGTGGGGGAGCGTGGAAGGAATTTGATCGTCAATATCAACGATTGCTGAACTTCAGTGTCTTGAATATCATATTGTAGGATAAGTATCCTAGCACACAAAGTATATCTGTCCTTATTGTGCCGTTCGTATCCTAGCCTAGCTTTGCAATGTATAAGTGTTATATTAGTAGTGAGTGAAGTTGGATCATCATTGTGATCTACTGTTGAGTTAGTCTAACGACTTCTCTATAACTTGGTAGCAGCTCCTTCGACAAGCAGAAGACGCCCTTCTTCAAGTTGTCCTCTATATGCAATGGTATCCGAGTCGACTTCTAATATGCAACTGAAGATTACCCCTGCGTCCTTAGCGGGTTCTAAGTTGACTATTGCCAAGATCGAGGGTTGGTCTAAGAAGTTCGAGACGATAGCCAAATTTTATAATTGGGGTGAGAAGGCTTATGAATATGTTCCGCTGTTCTTGGAAGATAAAGTGCAGGTTGCTTATGATCATATTCCGCTGTCTGATCGTACTGACTTGAATAAGGTGAAGGCTTCTCTCATCCACAGCCTCCTGACTCAAGACCCCTTTGAGGCCTTTAACTCTAGAGTCATGAATGATGACGAGTCGTATCTTGATTTCAGTTATGATCTCAAACAGCTTGCCCAGAAGATGTTATCTGTTGGTGGGAGTTCGGTGGTACCAGATGTGGCTGATGCTCTTGCACGAAGCCAATTCCTTCGTGGTATTGATGTTGAAATGACAGAAAAACTGAGAATGCTTAAATTACAGACGTTGGATGAGATGGTAGAGAGAGCTAAAACTATAAGCCGTGGGAAGGAGATATCTGATCAACGAAAGCAGGAGCTGAGTTTTTATGCTGGTTACTATTCGGCTCACTATGAGGAAAAGGGTAAAGGCAAGGGCAACTACAACGTCAAAGGCGGCTATGAGAGCAAGGGTGTCTATTTGCAAAAGGATCCCTATTGGTTTAATAGGTGCTATTCTTGTGGACGAACTGGTCACCTCGCCAGGGACTGCCCTATGAAGGTGGACCCTGATGATACTACGGGTATGCTGGCTATTGATGAAGATTTCGATGCGGTTGATTTCGAAGCCCAAGACATGGGTAACTGATACAAGAGCATATTTTTAATTTGAGACCCAGCATGCTCCAGTTTTCAGTGGGTCCGTCTAGCAATATCACTATGCAAATTGGTCTCTTAACGCTTGAGGCCATTCTTGATAGTGGTTCTTCCCTATCTATATATCCTAGTCATCTTTTACGACTGATCTCTCCATTTCCTAAACTTCGTTATGTAGCTAAATCACGTATTGTTAATACTGTTACTATTACTGAGAGTGTTACGAAGCCTTTGTTTTTTATTCTAAGTAGTGAATATACATTTGTACATGATTTTTACGTTCTCAATAGTGAATCGTTGTGATCTCCCTTATTGAGAAGAGAAGTAGAGAAGAGCAACCATGAATCAGTAGCAGCAAGCCCAACTCGTGAACTCGTGAAGTTGATGTTGAAGCAAGTATAGCCAAGTGATGAAGAGCAGATAGAAGATGTTCTAGTCGATAGAGAAGAAGATCAGCAGCCGTTAAGAAGGAGTACAAGAGTTAAGCATCCAGTAAGAAGATTGAGTATTGGTCTGACCAATACCACAAGCTATGGTGATAAGATTTATTAGTCTGAGTCGTATGTTTGATAGGATAAGTTTCTTTGTATGTGATCACCTCACTCAGGAAAAGAGGGGAGAATAGTTGTAGGATAAGTATCCTAGCACACAAAGTATATCTGTCCTTATTGTGCCGTTCGTATCCTAGCCTAGCTTTGCAATGTATAAGTGTTATATTAGTAGTGAGTGAAGTTGGATCATCATTGTGATCTACTGTTGAGTTAGTCTAACGACTTCTCTATAATATCCGTGGCTATTCTGATACAGTTAAAGTATACACGCAGATTCTGTGAACTATAAAGTGGGGGAGCGTGGACGGAATTCGACCGTCAATATCAACGATTGCTGAACTTCGGTGTCTCGAATATCGTATCCGTGACTATTCTGATACAGTTCAAGTATACACCCAGATTCTGTGAACTATAGAGTGGGGGAGCGTGGACGGAATTTGACTGTCAATATCAACGATTGCTAAACTTCAATGGGAGACAGAAATTATGCTGACTATCACAACTATCTTTCCAAGGTAGATTAAATATGTGCTAACTTTGCTACGCGACCTGAGAAGTTGAGGCATCTTCCAAAGTACAACTCACGAGACACTACGCTGCTGCTCAGTGGTCAGTATTAGATACAACCCAGCTAACGTGTATACCTCAGCCATGAGGATCAAGAACCTACTCTGTAGGACAAGAGCTTACGGGAGTGAGACTCACTCCCGTAAGACTCACTCAGTGAGTCGGACGATCGACCTGGTGATGGAGTTCGGTCACCCTAAATGGCCCTGCATGGCATGCAGTGCATGCTGCTAGACATGCCCATCTTCTCTTCTCTCAGCGTCTTCTTCGGCTTCATGGCTCTCGAGAGCCCGTCTGGCATAAGGCCGGTCTGACGCCAGTGGCACTAGCCTAGTGTTCAGTACTGCGATTTGACCGTGAAAGCCATCAGAGGTTCACACATCTGTTCGCATCCGCGCCACCTCAGCCGGCTATGGAGACTTGGATGACACTCACACTAACCTGCGTCGCGGTTCTTTATCGCGTCTTTGAAAAGATAAGAGAATAATGAACTCTGTCACCGCTAGACTAACGGCGCTAGCCTCTAGCGTAGCTTGGAGGGCCGCGCCCGCGGCCGACCTGTGCGCGTACCGATCGGCCCACTGTATCACCTCCACCTTCGTTGAACTCCACGGGTTCAACTCGTCAGGTTGAAGTCCGCACCGAGAGGCCTCCTTCCTCGGATCGTGTAGCCTCGTTTCCCGGAACCTCCGGGCCGAAATA
>NW_003205510.1:0-6762 GCF_000006405.1 Perkinsus marinus ATCC 50983 | reverse complement strand
TATATGCGCACTCGGGCGGGGCTCGAACCCGCGGCCACGGGCTAAAAGGCACGCGCTCTGCCGACTGAGCTACCGAGACGAATGCAGCACTTGACTAGTAAAAATGGACCCCTAAACTCTTCCAAGGCAATTTCCAGTAAACCATAGACTAAAAACCACTTATTGATGTATGCGCACATTGGACGGGGCTCGAACCCGCGGCCACGGGCTTAAAAGGCACGCACTTTGCCGACTGGGCTACCGAGGCGAATACAGCACTTGACCTAGTAAAAATGGACCCCTAAACTCTTTCAAGGCAATTTCCAGTAAACCATAGACTAAAAACCACTTATTGATGTATGCACACCTCGGGCGGGGCTTGAACCCGCGGCCACGGGCTTAAAAGGCACGCGCTCTGCCGACTGAGCTACCGAGGCGAATGCAGCACTTAAACTAGTAAAAGATAGACCGTTACACTCTTCCAAGACAATTCCCAGTGAACCATAGACTGTAAACCGCTTGATGATATATGCGCACCTCGGGCGGGGCTCGAACCCGCGGCCACGGGCTTAAAAGGCACGCGCTCTGCCGACTGAAATACCGAGACGAATGCAGCACTTGACCTAGTAAAAATGGACCCCTAAACCCTTCCAAGGCAATTTCCAGTAAACCATAGACTAAAAACCACTTATTGATGTATGCGCACCTCGGGCGGGGCTCGAACCCGCGGCCACGGGCTTAAAAGGCACGCGCTCTGCCGACTGAGCTACCGAGGCGAATGCAGCACTTGACCTAGTAAAAATGGACCCCTAAACTCTTCCAAGGCAATTTCCAGTAAACCATAGACTAAAAACCACTTATTGATGTATGCGCACCTCGGGCGAGGCTCGAACCCGCGGCCACGGGCTTAAAAGGCACGCGCTCTGCCGACTGAGCTACCAAGGCGAATGCAGTATTTGACCTAGTAAAAATGGACCTATAAACTCTTTCAAGGCAATTTCCAGTAAACCATAGACTAAAAACCACTTAATGATGTATGCGCACCTCGGGCGGAGCTCGAACCCGCGGCCACGGGCTTAAAAGGCACGCGCTCTGCCGACTGAAATACCGAGACGAATGCAGCACTTGACCTAGTAAAAATGGACCCCTAAACCCTTCCAAGGCAATTTCCAGTAAACCATAGACTAAAAACCACTTATTGATGTATGCGCACCTCGGGCGGGGCTCGAACCCGCGGCCACGGGCTTAAAAGGCACGCGCTCTGCCGACTGAGCTACCGAGGCGAATGCAGCACTTGACCTAGTAAAAGATAGACCGTTACACTCTTCCAAGACAATTCCCAGTGAAATATAGACTGAAAACCGCTTGATGATATATGCGCACCTCGGGCGAGGCTCGAACCCGCGGCCACGGGCTTAAAAGGCACGCGCTCTGCCGACTGAAATACCGAGACGAATGCAGCACTTGACCTAGTAAAAATGGACCCCTAAACCCTTCCAAGGCAATTTCCAGTAAACCATAGACTAAAAACCACTTATTGATGTATGCGCACCTCGGGCGGGGCTCGAACCCGCGGCCACGGACTTAAAAGGCACGCGCTCTGCCGGCTGAGCTACCGAGGCGAATGCAGCACTTGACCTAGTAAAAATGGACCCCTAAACTCTTCCAAGGCAATTTCCAGTAAACCATAGACTAAAAACCACTTATTGGTGTATGCGCACCTCGGGCGGGGCTCGAACCCGCGGCCACGGGCTTAAAAGGCACGCGCTCTGCCGACTGAGCTACCGAGGCGAATGCAACACTTAAACTAGTAAAAGATAAACCGTTACACTCTTCCAAGACAATTCCCAGTGAACCATAGACTGAAAACCGCTTGATGATATATGCGCACCTCGGGCGGGGCTCGAACCCGCGGCCACGGGCCTAAGAGGCACGCGCTCTGCCGACTGAGCTACCGAGGCGAATGCAGCACTTGACCTAGTAAAAATGGACCCCTAAACTCTTCCAAGGCAATTTCCAGTAAACCATAGACTAAAAACCACTTATTGATGTATGCGCACCTCGGGCGGGGCTCGAACCCGCGGCCACGGGCTTAAAAGGCACGCGCTCTACCGACTGAGCTACCGAGGCGAATGCAACACTCAAACTAGTAAAAGATAAACCGTTACACTCTTCCAAGACAATTCCCAGTGAACCATAGACTGAAAACCGCTTGATGATATATGCGCACCTCGGGCGGGGCTCGAACCCGCGGCCACGGGCTTAAAAGGCACGCGCTCTGCCGACTGAGCTACCGAGGCGAATACAGCATTTGACCTAGTAAAAATGGACCTATAAACTCTTTCAAGGCAATTTCCAGTAAACCATAGACTAAAAACCACTTAATGATGTATGCGCACCTCGGGCGGAGCTCGAACCCGCGGCCACGGGCTTAAAAGGCACGCGCTCTGCCGACTGAGCTACCGAGGCGAATACAGCATTTGTCCTAGTAAAAATGGACCTATAAACTCTTTCAAGGCAATTTCCAGTAAACCATAGACTAAAAACCACTTGATGATGTATCATACATCATGTATGCGCACCTCGGGCAGAGCTCGAACCCGCGGCCACGGGCTTAAAAGGTACGCGCTCTGCCGACTGAGCTACCGAGGCGAATGCAGCACTTAAACTAGTAAAAGAAAAACCGTTACACTCTTCCAAGACAATTCCCAGTGAACCATAGACTTGTAGCGAAACTCCCGCTCGGTAACACAACTGTCCGGGACAGTCTGTCCCATCTCCTCCGACACCCCACGTTGATACGTGGATAGTAACACAATCGCTGTCCCCTTATGAGGAAATCCCTCATGAAGGGATTGGACGATCGATTTCCGCTATTGTGTCGCTCTGTCTCTTTAACTTCTCTCAACCTTAACTCACTAACCTTCTACTAACTACTACTTCCACTACAACCCTATGTCTAGTACTCAGTCGTCAATTAACGGGGAAGGAGCTGCGACCATTACTACAGACTGAAAACCGCTTGATGATATATGCGCACCTCGGGCGGGGCTCGAACCCGCGGCCACGGACTTAAAAGGCACGCGCTCTGCCGACTGAGCTACCGAGGCGAATGCAGCACTTGACCTAGTAAAAATGGACCCCTAAACTCTTCCAAGGCAATTTCCAGTAAACCATAGACTAAAAACTACTTATCGATGTATGCGCACATCGGACGGGGCTCGAACCCGCGCCCACGGGCTTAAAAGGCACGCGCTCTGCCGACTGAGCTACCGAGGCGAATACAGCACTTGACCTAGTAAAAATGGACCCCTAAACTCTTCCAAGGCAATTTCCAGTAAACCATAGACTAAAAACCACTTATTGATGTATGCGCACCTCGGACGGGGCTCGAACCCGCGGCCACGGGCTTAAAAAGCACGCGCTCTGCCGACTGAGCTACCGAGGCGAATGCAACACTTAAACTAGTAAAAGATAAACCGTTACACTCTTCCAAGACAATTCCCAGTGAACCATACACTGAAAACCGCTTGATGATATATGAGCACCTCGGGCGGGGCTCGAACCCGCGGCCACGGGCTTAAAAGGCACGCGCTCTGCCGACTGAGCTACCGAGGCGAATGCAGCACTTGACCTAGTAAAAATGGACCCCTAAACTCTTCCAAGGCAATTTCCAGTAAACCATAGACTAAAAACCACTTAATGATGTATGCGCACCTCGGGCGGGGCTCGAACCCGCAGCCACGGGCTTAAAAGGCACGCGCTCTGTCGACTGAGCTACCGAAGCGAATACAGCACTTGACCTAGTAAAAATGGACCCCTAAACTCTTCCAAGGCAATTTCCAGTAAACCATAGACTAAAAATCACTTAATGATGTATGCGCACCTCGGACGGGGCTCGAACCCGCGCCCACGGGCCTAAAAAGCACGCGCTATGCCGACTGAGCTACCGAGGCGAATGCAGCATTAAAAGTAGTAAAACATAGACCGCTACACTCTTCCAAGACAATTCCCAGTGAACCATAGACTGAAAACCGCTTGATGATATATGAGCACCTCGGGCGGGGCTCGAACCCGCGGCCACGGGCTTAAAAGGCACGCGCTCTGCCGACTGAGCTACCGAGGCGAATGCAGCAATTGACCTAGTAAAAATGGACCCCTAAACTCTTCCAAGGCAATTTCCAGTAAACCATAGACTAAAAACCACTTAATGATGTATGCGCACCTCGGGCGGGGCTCGAACCCGCAGCCACGGGCTTAAAAGGCACGCGCTCTGTCGACTGAGCTACCGAGGCGAATACAGCACTTGACCTAGTAAAAATGGACCCCTAAACTCTTCCAAGGCAATTTCCAGTAAACCATAGACTAAAAATCACTTAATGATGTATGCGCACCTCGGACGGGGCTCGAACCCGCGCCCACGGGCCTAAAAAGCACGCGCTATGCCGACTGAGCTACCGAGGCGAATGCAGCATTAAAAGTAGTAAAACATAGACCGCTACACTCTTCCAAGGCAATTTCCAGTAAACCATAGACTAAAAACCACTTATTGATGTATGCGCACCTCGGGCGGGGCTCGAACCCGCGGCCACGGACTTAAAAGGCACGCGCTCTGCCGACTGAGCTACCGAGGCGAATGCAGCACTTGACCTAGTAAAAATGGACTCCTAAACTCTTACAAGGCAATTTCCAGTAAACCATAGACTAAAAACCACTTATTGATGTATGCGCACCTCGGGCGGGCCTCGAACCCGCGGCCACGGGCTCAAAAGGCACGCGCTCTGCCGACTGAGCTACCGAGGCGAATACAGCACTTAACCTAGTAAAAATGGACCCCTAAACCCTTCCAAGGCAATTTCCAGTAAACCATAGACTGAAAACCACTTATTGATGTATGCGCACCTCGGGCGGGGCTCGAACCCGCGGCCACGGGCTTAAAAGGCACGCGCTCTGCCGACTGAGCTACCGAGGCGAATGCAGTACTTGACCTAGTAAAAATTTCCAGTAAACCATAGACTAAAAACCACTTATTGATGTATGCGCACCTCGGGCGGGGCTCGAACCCGCGGCCACGGGCTTAAGAGGCACGCGCTCTGCAAACTGAACTACCGAGGCGAATGCAGCATTTGACCTAGTAAAAATGGACCTATAAACTCTTTCAAGGCAATTTCCAGTAAACCATAGACTAAAAACCACTTAATGATGTATGCGCACCTCGGGCGGGGCTCGAACCCGCGGCCCTGACATAGTAAAAATGGACCCCTAAACTCTTCCAAGGCAATTTCCAGTAAACCATAGACTAAAAACCATTTATTGATGTATGCGCACCTCGGGCGGGGCTCGAACCCGCGGCCACGGGCTTAAAAGGCACGGGCTTAAAAGGCACGCGCTCTGCCGACTGAGCTACCGAGGCGAATGCAGCACTCGACCTAGTAAAAATGGACCCCTAAACTCTTCCAAGGCAATTTCCAGTAAACCATAGACTAAAAACCACTTAATGATGTATGCGCACCTCGGGCGGGGCTCGAACCCGCGGCCACGGGCTTAAAAGGCACGCGCTCTGCCGGCTGAGCTACCGAGGCGAATGCAGCACTTCATCTAGTGAAAACGGACCCCTAAACTCTTCCAAGGCAATTTCCAGCAAACCATAGACTAAAAACCACTTATTGATGTATGCGCACCTCGGGCGGGGCTCGAACCCGCGGCCACGGGCTCAAGAGGCACGCACTATGCCGACTGAGCTACCGAGGCGAATGCAGCACTTGACCTAGTAAAAATGGACCCCTAAACTCTTCCAAGGCAATTTCCAGTAAACCATAGACTAAAATCACTTATTGATGTATGCGCACCTCGGGCGGGGCTCGAACCCGCGGCCCTGACCTAGTAAAAATGGACCCCTAAACTCTTCCAAGGCAATTTCCAGTAAACCATAGACTAAAAACCATTTATTGATGTATGCACACCTCGGGCGGGGCTCGAACCCGCGGCCACGGGCTTAAAAGGCACGGGCTTAAAAGGCACGCGCTCTGCCGACTGAGCTACCGAGGCGAATGCAGCACTCGACCTAGTAAAAATGGACCCCTAAACTCTTCCAAGGCAATTTCCAGTAAACCATAGACTAAAAACCACTTAATGATGTATGCGCACCTCGGGCGGGGCTCGAACCCGCGGCCACGGGCTTAAAAGGCACGCGCTCTGCCGGCTGAGCTACCGAGGCGAATGCAGCACTTCATCTAGTAAAAACGGACCCCTAAACTCTTCCAAGGCAATTTCCAGCAAACCATAGACTAAAAACCACTTATTGATGTATGCGCACCTCGGGCGGGGCTCGAACCCGCGGCCACGGGCTTAAAAGGCACGCGCTCTGCCGACTGAGCTACCGAGGCGAATGCAGCACTTGATCTAGTAAAAATGGACCCCTAAACTCTTCCAAGGCAATTTCCAGTAAACCATAGACTAAAAAGCACTTTATGATGCATGTGCACCTCGAGCGGAGCTCGAACCCGCGGCCACGGGCCTAAAAGGCACGCGCTCTGCCGGCTGAGCTACCAAGGCGACTGCAACTCTCAAACTAGTAAAAGTAGACCGTTACACTCTTCCAAGACAATTCCCAGTGAACCATAGACTGAAAACCGCTTGATGATATATGCGCACCTCGGGCGGGGCTCGAACTCGCGGCCACGGGCTTAAAAGGCACGCGCTCTGCCGACTGAGCTACCGAGAAAACTGCAACTCTTAAACTAGTAAAAGATAGACCGTTACACTCTTCCAAGACAATTCCCA
>NW_003201903.1:0-1025 GCF_000006405.1 Perkinsus marinus ATCC 50983 | reverse complement strand
AGGGAATTTTTTCCGTTGTAGATGCTTACAATTTTGCGGGATAATCTGTTGGATTCGGCGCCGAATATTCTGGATATCTCCCAAGAGACGTGGGTGGCGCTCAGCCTTCCGGTCGGGCTACTGCTCGAACTGCGAAGGGCAGCAATCGCCGCTGGTTGTACATCTCCTAGTGCATCACAAGTAAATCTTTGAAAAAGCGCGCGCCTTAGTGATCGATTTCTGATGATGGCTTCCCATGTTTGCAGGTTCAGGAGAGCCATGGGATTTCAGAGGCTCAACGCACAGTATCCTCTACTGATGAGGTTGCGGAAGAATCTTTCTCCTCGGTGGAAGCTTTAGTTGACAGTCATCTGGATCCAGGAGGCTTTGAGGTGAATCGTCACTCGCCACGAAATTATGATCGATTATGAATTAGAGCACGAAGGATTCCCCTATATCTCGACCTGGACGGTTCTCGCGGCCTTCTGTGTCGCACAGTATACCTGTTCAACATCAACAGACTTGGTACGAAGGCAATTACGTTCATGGCGGACGGAAGGACAATAATGTACGCTGGAGGGATGCTGTAAGGATTACTCATAATACCATAGTCGCAATATTATCGATGGAAAATGGCAATTTTGGAGTACCAAAACTGGCTGAAGATACTTTAAATTCCAGGATGGTCTCTGTATGCATTCGAAGTTGCATATGTGATGTACTACATCGATTGAAATAGGGTATGGTGTGGTATTTAATCCCGGTGTTCAGCAAACTCGCTGTGAAATTCAGGATCGATCCTTCATTATTCGTGAATGCGTCTTTACCGGATAACCTCACTTTGTAAGCTTTCCAGGCAATTCACAAGAAGTGGGCGGAGCGAAGTTCGACTGACGTGGATTATCAGCATCCTTCAAATCACGAGCAGCATGCGAGTAAAAGAGTCATGTTGCTGCGGAATGACGGGAGCCCGAGCGGTGGGAAACCTCCAGAAATTATGGACTTCAGAACTTGGATGCCGTCAAGGACGTGAGCTCTATTGATGA
>NW_003212222.1:0-5607 GCF_000006405.1 Perkinsus marinus ATCC 50983 | reverse complement strand
GTAAACGGCTAGATGGTCGTATCTGAAGGTTGTGCTAGGATAATTGGAGATGTTGACTCATTATTTCCTACCATCATACTATCTATTGGATGGTATCCAATGCGATTTGCATATTTGACCGAGGATGGATATCGATTAATTTTACCTATTTTATTTACTTATTTATCCTTCAATTTCTTTTGTTGTGTCGTTAATTCGAGGAGAGTTAATCGAACTGAACTTGGGAATTGCTCAAAGGTGCCCAATAATACCGGTTTCGAGTCGAGACTCTCGATACCGTCAAAAGTGCAAATGATTTTGCGATGGCGTATTCAGGGGTTTCACCCTGTTGGGCTTTCTCGTGGTACCAACCGACAATACCAACTCGTTGCGGAGTGCTTCGTTATCTTGAGCAGCTCGACAGGGACGGATTCATCCATCAGCTGCTTAGTGGAAGGTCATGTTGGTTCCAGGTGGTTTGAGTGACCGATTAATTGCATGTGAACCTTTGTGAGGACACTTCAAGCTATCAAATTGAGTTGGCTCCTGTTTTCACTGTGGCAAATTCTCTAACTATAAGATGAGTGCGGGACTCGCTCTCGGCCTTTGTTCGATCCACCTTGTTTACCTTGAGAAGGGAAAGGCTGTCTTATCAGATAATACACCCTTGGTCCTCTAACTTCCGATATCATCCGATTTTTTCCTCAGATGGTGTTGATGTTGAACAAAATTGATGCTCTTCCGTTGGCGGTGTGTCCCTTCCCGAGCACCGTCGGTTGTCACACGAAAAAGAGAGTAGATAATCCAACACTCAATACTGGGATGACGAAACGCAGGCGCTAAGCAAAAACTTTTCCTCGTTTTCGATACTGAGCTTTGCGAGGCGCGCGATCATAGGTCATCGGTCCACCGAGTTGTTGGCTCAACTTACCAGGCGACGAAATGGGATTAGACATCCTTGGAATAATTATAAGATTCATTAAAACACTGAGCGTGCCTTGAATTCCGTTTGGAGGCACCAACAACATTGGGGCATTGAGGCGCTGCAGATCAAGGTTAGGCATATCTTGGAGAGGCCGGACAGCCATAGGCTGCGTTGGGGGAATTAAAAAGGGAGATGTCGCACGATACTTCATCGGTTGCGTCGCCGACGCAGGGTCGGGGACAATCCCCCCGAGGCCTTGCTCGATTTCGTACTGCTACTCGGTGTCTTCCACTTTTCCGACCCGGGACCTTCAGGAAAGGTCTCGAAGGAGCGGGTTCTACAAAGACGCTCACTTTGAGAGCACGTTTTCATTCGAATAACGAGAGTCATTTTCCTTACTGATGCACGACCTATCGATACGGCCAGAATAGTCGTATCGATAGGCTGTTCGACGCCGTCGAACTATTGCAACAAAAAAATTCAGTAAAGCGATGAAGATTAT
Source organism: Perkinsus marinus ATCC 50983 (assembly GCF_000006405.1). Taxonomy (NCBI): domain Eukaryota; phylum Perkinsozoa; order Perkinsida; family Perkinsidae; genus Perkinsus; species Perkinsus marinus. Next base: position 4,201 of record NW_003212222.1, on the reverse strand, counting down.
CACCACGAAGAGTACTAGATACCTGACAGGGAGGATGCGGCTATCATGGGAACAGCCGAGTCAGATAAAACTACCGAGTCACTCGATAGTCATCTTGAGCAACTCGAGAAGCCAAGAAAGATAGGTTACAAGCTAAGGGCCGAATGAGATGTCCAATGTGGGATGTCTCACCCTCCCAAGAAGAGAACTGTAGCACTAGGGTCGACCAGATCTGCTGGCTGAGACGTGCAACCCGCTGATTTCAATAGACACACTGTATGGAATCGATCGAAATCCTCACCGGCTGCATAGTTGCCGATGAACGCCATGAATACGAATATTGTAATAGAGGTAATAGCCTCCTGCTATACGAGGAGTTGAGCCGGTCGTCGGGGGATTCATCGGACCGGAGCATTCATATTCCGAGCAATGAACCACGTGACGTGGTCCATGTCGAGGAAAGCACTGCTACCGTCGGATGTGTGACGAGTGAGCTACTAATGACCAGGAAATTGTTCTCCTCTACTCATCACCCTCCACAATCGTCCCTATTGCACAATATCCTACAAGCTGTGCTAAAGTCTAGGCTAGCTACTAAGCTATGTTAATATAATGATATAAGTGATGATGAGGTGCTCAATGTACTGTATGTGATAATATTGTTTCAGCATATCAACTCCCACTCGTATTATTATTAATAATATGTCTCTATCTTCAATGCTTGATAATGGAGAGTCTAGATGTACCACACTGTCATGATGATGATGTGTAGGTACGTGGGGTGATGATGATGTTGTCCCTTGTTGATTCCTACTGCAACTATACTCAATTGATCACGATATTCGTATCGGTACAATAGTGTTACATAGTAGTGCTGTGCAATAGATCCCTTCATTGGAAATCCTCACAAAGAGCAGTAGCTTCCTTTACTTCTGCATGGATACTTCGATCGCCTCTCCCGTTCTTGAGGAGGCTCCTGCACCCAAATTGCAGCTCAATGCCAAGCGAAAATGTGCCCTAGTAGTAGGAGTCAATGGCAGTGAATCGAGAGAGCCCAACAGTCCTATAGGGTACCTCGAGTCTGATGACGGAGCTCTAGTGTATCCGAATAGTAGTGGGATGTCAGGAGCTCCTTCTTGGTAGATGCCAAGTACCGAGTCTTACAGATGGATGCTGATAACTGTGATCGTATAGACTATGTCGAGTCAGACGTGCTAGGGGCTACGAAGAGGGCTGGTGTCGTAAAGTCTGATGTCGTACGTTTAGATGAGATGCAGTAGAGGAGGAGTGGCCGGACAGATCCTGGTGTACTATAGCTACTCCCTGTGTGGCTGGTATAGCCGTACCCTTCCAGGTCTCGGCAGCACGTATCGTGATATGTGCTAAAATACTAGTTCATGAATCATGAGGCACTTGAGGTGAAAGGCAATCGTCAGGCTGATAGGGTGAATAGAAAGCGAGGTTAAGGTCATACTGATGGGAGAGAGTAGCTCATATTGAGCCCCACAGGTATCCAGAGGTGGTGGATGCTATCAATAAGGAGCTACCTAGAGAGGTTAAGGTCTTCAACTGCAACTTCAACTCCAATGCCCAGAAGTCATGTAGTACTCGTTACTAGTTGGGGGTAGATTGTGTCCCACTCGGTGGTTTGAGGTAACTGGCGGCATTACTCTTACTACATGAAATCACTCTCACTACATGAAATCTGGATTCACCCACTCGATCAGAGAGACCAGGACTGTGCCGGCAGGTATGACCAAACATTGACGAAGCAGACCCTCCACGGAACAGAGTTTGGATATTATACTATCCGGGTCGACGAGAAACACTCCATCCTGATGGTTTCTACCGAAAGTTGCCTTGTAGAGTTCAGGAAGAGGCTGACAGCGCGTTGACCCGTATTGATCTTCGTCTCACGATCGGAGGAGTACAGAGTGCTCCGAGGCGGTTTAAGAGTGGTCAGCGCGGAGGAGGAGCTCGACGGGTCATCCTCCTCGTCGGTCTTCACCGGTTCATCATCATCATCATCATCATCATCATCATCAGGACGGTGAGATAATTCACCGGATATTCTAGGATATTTCACACCGTCCTAGGAGTGAAACTCTACATCAACACATTCCATTAACATAGTGTGATACATCGTCGGAAACGCATCTTCACTGGGGATTCTCAAGGTTTTTAAGGTTATGTAATGTTCGTAACAGATTCCACATTTCTACGGTTGAATTGAATCCACCATTGTGGTTTCCGTCCGAGCCAAATGACTCGCGGAAACCGCTTCTACTCCCCTCACGAAAATATCCTTTGAGGGATAGTGTGTCTGATGAGGCATACCGTGTGTGAATTGGTCACTGACGTGCGAATGAAACTTCCGGACCGAGGACGATTGTCTTACTTTTCTAGCAGCAGGTCTATCTTGGCTAGCCTTTTAGTTGTTATCTGTGTCTGTGCCCCTCAGTATATAATGGATTAGGATGCTCCACTGACATTGTGTATGCGTGCAGCTGAGCTGCAGCAGCTCCATCGTTGTGCGTGCGGGTTGCCGCGCAGCGATTATACTAGTCGTTCGAGTGGATTTTTACTAGTAAGGATCTGTCAGCTGTTAGTTGATTCTTACCTGAATACTTCCGTGTCTCCCGCGGTGGTAAATCTACAATAGTTATTCGCGCCTGATTCGTCCCAGCAACTGTGCGCATTACTCGTCACGCACCGTGACGTATGCTATCGGATAGCAGCTATCTACTCACGTTCTCAAGAATTAAAACTTAATCTCCTAGCAGATTCTGCATCAGTCCAGCACAGATAATCACCATAAAATTTATGGCATAAATTTTGAGGGGCTGCTGTTGTGCGAGAGACACTCGTGGTACGAATTCACTAGCCTCAAACGGATTGGTGTCTCAGTCGTCTGTAACGTCAGAGGGCTTGGTCGATAGCTTAATTGATCATTTTGAGCTTTTGCAGTCATTCCGGTATTCAGTATCACGACGAATTCTATCTATCCACTTCTCAACCATGCGCCTCTCTATCCTCGTCCTCGCCGCGACCATCATGACCGCTTTTGGTATCACTGAGAGAATCCCGCGGGAGGGATCCCTACTCGGCCGTAGGCTCAGCTTGCCTAATTGCAATAGTTGTCCGGGACATTGCCACTGCGACCCGCTAGGCTGTCGTTGTGTATAGAGATGCGTCCCACACTCTCACATCGGTGCGGATCTTCTGGAGCATTCTTCTGTCGCTCATGTATCATGATCTGACCACCTGCAAGATTCTGTCGGTCTTGGTTCTCGAACTTCTCCAGTCTTTGTGATCTCTTTTCACCCGTTTCCCCGTCGTGTTGTCGTCTACGCTGTGCAACGCTCGTCATATCCCCATATCTCCTATTTTCTTCCGTATTCAGATTGTACGCAAGTCCGTTACAAACATAACGTTTGCCACTCGGCACCCACGATGTTGTTGTGTTCCAAGTCAACTCGGGGAGCATATGAAGCGCACATCATCTACTCAGCGAATAAGCTACGACTAACGACAATTCGAATGACTTGAGGTTTCCGGTATATTGACAGGGTCAATCTTTTGGCCGTCCAATCAATCCGCCATATTGATATCGTTCGTCGAGCTTCTTCCTTCTGGTCAATAATCGCGTAAATAACTTTGTCACGGCTCACAAATCTTTGTTTGTGGACCCAGCTAAGACTGATAGCATAATATGACCTGAGTTGTAGATAGAGATGAGTCTCGTATTCTCACATCGGTGCGGGATATCCTGAAGCATCTTTTTCGCTCATAGTCCATGCGCCACGAGTCATGGATCATGATCTGAGCACCTGCAACTTGCAGGCTGCAAGGTCCTGTCGATCTTGGTTCTCGAAGATCTCCAGCCGGTGCGGTTTGGTTTCACGCTTCTTTCCATCCTAGTTGGCGTCGCCTACGCTGTTTAACGCTCTCCACACCCCCATATTTCTTATCTCCGGTCGTATTATCAGTGTACGCAAGTACTCGTCGCTCAGCATCCACGATGTGACAAGTGTTGTGATATTGCTATGCCTCCATAGATTCTGTGATGCATATACCGTTATAAATTATGCCGTGCCACTTGTGCGCACGTGAATAATCTATTTACTATAGCTTTTCCTTATTGCCGTGTACACAAATACAGTTCTACCTCTCGGCTCAACTGTGTTGTTGAGTTAAGCACAGTTTTATGGGCATCTACAAC
>NW_003206413.1:0-1026 GCF_000006405.1 Perkinsus marinus ATCC 50983 | reverse complement strand
GAAACGTTTTTGATGACTCTTGACAAGGAATGAATGAATACACGAACACTCCTTAAGGTTTCCAAGCAGAGCTTTTAAACCTGGTTTGACCGAAATTCACCTATTCCGCTACAATGAGTTCATGAGATGTTCATCTGGGAAACGTATTGAATCGACCGTCCCAGGGACGGCGTCCCTAAAGCACCGGCGTTATGCACGAGTGCATTGCACTCATCCACACCTATCCGTGCTGTAAGTATTACAAATAAGAACATGTGGAAACAAGCACCTCATTGAGCTCACTATCTGGCTGCACACATCAGAAGTTGTGCCTTGCAGCCATCCCTGCATGTAGAGAGTTGCTATCAGAAGCTACGTCCATCCAGAAGGTTCTACCAGTCTATAGGGTTGCACGTCTTGAAATTCGTCACTGCTAGAAATTTCAACTCGATAGTCACGTAACGCTACGTTACAAAAAACTCTACAGCAGTTTCGCTCAGGTGCTATTCCGAGTTGGAACATTTGAGGTCGGAGAATGAGACTCTCCAAGGACAGTGTCTAACACAACGAAAGATAATAGAGAAAGTGAGTTACAGCCAGATCGTCCTCCTGACCAAACGAACCTTCTCATCACCACATCAGTGATATGCATGTTGACAAACCGATGGTTCTCATATAGTGAGGGGATCATCGTGAGATCAACTCGTGGTGATAAAATCCTGAGCGATTCCGCTCGCTTCCAAGCTGGATCTAAGCCAATCGGGCATGTCACAGTTGTGAGCAAGACTGCGCTCTTCGAGACAACTGTGAAAAAATGTCATAGATTTCACGTGACGTTCATCTCGGTGAACAGCGCCGAGTCGTGAATCAGTCGTATGTATAGTCATTCGCTCGTGTCTTTCTCGACAGTTGAGCTCCAAGAGGCGGCAGCAAGCGGCGAGGGAGAGGCAAGAACCCAGCTCATGATACCTGGCACTCGATGTTTCTTACTGACTATACCGTTTTGTGTAATTTCACAAAGACCGTCGCATTTTTTCGAAGTATATT
>NW_003208897.1:0-1518 GCF_000006405.1 Perkinsus marinus ATCC 50983 | reverse complement strand
GCACTTCAGGATTTCTCTGAGATGGAATTCATGGGTTGTATCTCATGTGAGGCCGAATCTACATCGCTCGCCGGTCTCCAGACATACTTCCTCAAGGGCTGCACTCTTTTTGTTGGATTAATGACAAATCTTAGAGAACAAGCGCAGTTGGTCGAGAAGATTGTTGACTATATTGTGATCTGCTGCTATGCTTTTAGTGGTTAGAGCGAGCCGGTGTGCCCTAGAGAATGACAACACACGAGTGTGCTTGTGTGTGGTGAGTGTGTATAGTAGAAGAAGACGAGTAGGAGAAGTTTCAAGGGATTCCCAAGCTCACCGGCAATACTGGAAAGCACATTTCCAATTAATATTACGTAGCACGTATACAAAAGCCCCACCAACTGGACTGCTTATCGGACTCGCACCATCACTTGTGAAACGTGTGCTACAGTTACGCATCCAGAGCACTGTCGACGGCCTGCCGTGAGGCACGAACCCTGACTATCTACCACTGAAAGTTTTGAAGTCACCGGCGCAGAGATTGAACTTCGCCAGCACTTTTTCGACAGCTTTTCCTACTTCAGAACCTCTGGTTTACGATATCACGCATATGTCAGACACAATTGTCCGTTTGTTGTGACATAACAAGCGGACAACTTGCCCACGAAAACATAGCGGTCCTATCCGCCAAATAGATGCTTGGGAAGTACGGGCATTGAGTGGTTCTCCGCGATCGAAGATCCGTGAGGAGCCGCCATAGCATCGCACCAGAAGTTAGCAATGCTAAGCGATCGTTCAGTGAACTATCCCTCGCGTGATGATCACACTTTCTGGGTCACGCCGTGATCCAGGAAGTATTTTGGAGGATCGATCAAACTAATATTTCATGACTTCGTGTTCAGCGAACACGATTCAAAATCTCGTAGTCGATGACAAGACCCTTGTGACAAGAGTTATCCCAAAAGCCATTCTGGAAGCGCCGAATCGGCGCCCCCGGTCAATATGACTTCTCAATAGTCACTAGAGAAACGGTGAAAGAAACAGCGGACTGAAGGCAGAGAGGCGCAATCCGGCGAAAACGATCCAATGAGAGAACATCCCGTTAGAGGCTCGTTAGACTGGATGGCCATGAACCCGATGTGAGCGAAGCTAGACTTTAAGGATGAACTACTCTTGTGCTGGCCTAGGTCAACTGAATGATCGACCCCTTCCTTGGCGGAAGGTTTGTCAAAATAAGGATTCCGGAGCTGCTGTGCGATTCCTTGTCAAGTTGTCAGGCGCCAACTGTGCCTCCTCAGTGAGGAGTCCTCACGTGAGATGAATTCATGAGGGCACCTTTGACCCGCAGCTTACGGACCTTAACGTCAAGTGGCTACGGACTCTGGGAGAGGCACCTTGTGGCACCTCACGCTCTCCACCTTGACGTTCCTTCATCCCTTCGCTCCACTCGACTTCGCGGCTCAATGTGGTTTTCCCGTGGGTTACCCGACTCGATGCTCCTTGAGCATTTCTGGCGAGTTGGGTTCTCTTAGAGTCTCT
>NW_003206756.1:0-1439 GCF_000006405.1 Perkinsus marinus ATCC 50983 | reverse complement strand
ATCGATCTCATCCGAGTCTAAAACGGCTAATTTTAGTGTGTCGTAAAATATGCACAAGGTCGACTGCATGTGTTGGTTGACAGTATGAAAATTTTTGGGAAATTCTCGTTGGTTTCTGTACACTTCTACCCGAATCCATAGCTGAACTTCTATAATTAGTGAGGAAACTCCGTAGTTCAGCTGAGAAAAGCCAACAAGGATCCCTCCAACACTGGTTAATTCAGTCATAGTATCATGTTCATACAGATCGTTATTTTCATCGGACTTGACTCTGTGAGAAAATATGCATAAAATCGACTACGTATGTCGGTGATAATGGGAAAATTCTGGGGTATTCTCGTTGGTTTTTGTATCCTTCAACGCTAAGCCGTGATTGAATCTCCGTAGTGAAATGAGGTATCATAGTATACGACGTCCATATCACTGTTCCTAGTATACAGTGCGTGCCAATTTCATATGCAAATGCGATAAATGCGCGTCTTTTCTTGAAATTAACGATAATCGTTCTGATAATTATTCGCATATATCAATGTCAGCATTGCTACGAACATATACTGTGTAGATATAGGGATTCTCCATGGTGTGGTATTGATAGTTTTATATCGCTCCATCTCGACACTCTGTACTCATTATCAGGAGCATATATCTCTACTGGGGTATCTAGTTCAACATCATCTACGAGTCGATCCTTCTTACTTCATCGAGAATGGTAATCAACTACTAGATGCCATCATATCAAATCTCACCAAGGCATTAGCAATACACTCTACGGGAGATGTAAGATACTGTCGCTAAGCCATGCCTTGTTAGATTAGCATTAGGATGGAAAACACACGCTCGAATTCACGTTGTGAATCAAATGCTCTTCCTTGATCATCGTGTTGGGCTGAATGCCAAGGTTACTAACCTAGGTATTCAGCAGTCAAAAAAGAATTAGCAAGGATTCAGTAGTGCTCAGCTCAGGATTGTTAGAGTGATCAGGTCTGGCAAGGTCAGGAAATACGAAAATCGTGAGAAAATTTGGAGAAATTTGTGTTGGTTTCTGTACATTTCTACCCAAATTCATGGGTAAACTTCCATAATTTAATTATGAAAGTTTACCATTTAATTATGACAATTAGTGAGAAAACTGCCACGCTCAGCCGAGGCAAGCCAACATTCCAACATTTTCAGGTCATTTCACAGACCGTAGTAGAAATTTGGCGTCATCTCACGTCGACTACCCCAGAGGAAACCTGGCAAACACATTATCAGTTGATAACGAGTCGCTTGTTCGCACCGTTGACGACTCGTCACAGCTCGCGCTCAGCCAAGCTCGATCCTCAAGCCCGTAAAGGGTAAGCTTCGGATAACTACTCCATATTCCATTTCTGCGGTTACAGATTGTTCCTCGTGATAGCACATTTCACGCGGGCGCTTATCGAGTCGGACAACCGCAG
>NW_003214953.1:0-1898 GCF_000006405.1 Perkinsus marinus ATCC 50983 | reverse complement strand
TCGCCATGGGCATGCGTGCAGCGGTCGTGAGTACAATAGCATCTCCTGGCAGTCTTAGACTTTTTATGCTAATTAGAGATGTGCATACTGGTCTGCTATCTATTGGCTATCGCTATTGCAAGCCTGTGCTCCTCTCTTGGAAGTAGCCTTGTACTATATTAAGCTTCGAGCACTACAGCCATTCACGTCCACAAGTGAGTATAGCACACGTTGCGCGCTGCGTGAGCCACACAGCGAAATCGTCCTATCACGGTGCGTGACGGCAGGGTCACGCCTACGGATTCCTACAGAAGCCATTGAGCTGTTGAGCCGGACAGCAAGGTATTGCTAGGAAAACTGATCCATATCAACTGGCAGCTCAAAAGATAACGGTACCGTTATCATCACTACCAAGTGGTGGAAGATCTGTAGACTCAGCACCACCAGCTCGGTTGGAAGTGGTTCCACATGCACCGGAGCGAGCACCTCAAGTGGACGCGAAGATGCCTATGATCCCTCCCCCAGGCATATTCTGTTCGGAAGTGCCGTTGCCTCACCGGCCCTTACTGCCGTCCCAGTATCCCAAACAATTATCTCAACCGAATATGAGGCAGCTTGAAGACCCAATGGCGGGGTCATACATCTACGTTCCGGAATCGCTAGGTTCAACTTGAACCGTCCGAGCATCAACTGTCCGCCTCACCGAGTGGTTGTGGTAACACCCCACAAATCACTGGAGGACACCACTATTGAAAGACATATTTCGCGATTACGGCATATCGCGAATATCGCGTTTCACCGTGATATGAAAAACACTAGTGAAAAACACAGGTCACATTTCACTTCGCGTGTAAAAACGGGTGAGACTGCAAGTAGCCTTAAGCAGGTGGAAGGCTAAACTCGGACGCCGAAACAATACCACTTTCAGATCCGCTCGAGCAACCGTCGCTAAAAGAGTTTGAAATCAATCACATGCATACATGTATTGGAGCTCTATAAGGGTTAACTAGTTAACATAAGTTAAATACCGATACGGAGAGTTTCCACAGCCACACAGTGCGTCTCCATCACCCACGTGCATATCATCCGCGGTGCGTTCTCCACCCTTTTTCAGGTTGTGTCGTGAAAGGACTCATGCGAGCGAACATCGCCGCAGCTTTACAAAACTAGTCGGCGTATGCCGTGTATGATTCCTTCCAACCCAACCCGCCACTCTCGGGAGCAAGCATCGGTTGGTCGGCCGTGCGCGGCGTCGCATGGCAGGCACGCGCCCGCCGTAGCGCAACCTGCGCGGCGCCAGCAGAGGAGCTCGTCGGACTAACTCGATGCTCCGAGGGCTGAAAGCCACAGACACCTTCTGTCTTCCAGCCCACTAGACCCACTCGTATAGGGGTGGTATATTTAACCCGTGATGTGAAAAGGACATCTCATATTTCACTTCGCGAAACACGCATGCAGTCAGTGGATAACGCTCAAAATACGTGATGCGCTTCACGTGAAATGAGCTGATTCGTCCGATGAAATTCGCCGAGTATTTTCGTGAAGTGCGCTGGTAAGTTCAGTGTATTTAGCGCATGCTGAACGCGTGTGCAACGCCTTGTGGTGCCGGAAAGTTCTCAAATCGCGCTCATGCGCCGAATTCGAGTCAAACAGGTTTCTCTGATTTGGAATAGCGTGTAAGAAGGTCCCCTCTAGTCAAGGGCCTCAGCATATGTATAGTCCGACGGAAGTTGTCAACTTTAGCTTCTGTTTTCATCGTGTGTAGGTTAACCAGCTCGATGCTTTCGCATATTTTTCTCGCTACCTTCTCGAGCATACTGCTCGGAGGTGCCGCCGCTGGTATCGCCGGATTCTCTTCTAAGGTAAGGTTTTTCTTCGCTTGTCCTTCCAGCCTGTCCCTCACCGGGTGTCCTCCAAGT
>NW_003210123.1:0-814 GCF_000006405.1 Perkinsus marinus ATCC 50983 | reverse complement strand
CTCTAAGAAGATCTTGATGTTGCAAATCTTCATGCTGCCGTCTCCACTCAGCTGGTGATGTTGTGTCAAGTGAAGCACTGTCGCGTGGGGAGGCGGTCGTCCCTAGCCTCTTTCCTATTAATTCAATAGTATTGAATCAGCAGGTTATAATCCTGTTACATTATCCTGTGTTGGCACTCTATTGAACTTGGCCCTGGTGTAGCTCCTGTGGGCTCTCTCTGGTAGAAGAGCTGGAAACCAGCATAGGAGAAGTGTGGAGGTGTATTGCTCGACTCGGATCTCCCTGTCATGAATCTCCTTGTATTTGATAGTCGGCCGAAGCGTTTCTGGCAAGCTCGTGAGGAGATTGTCGTAAAAGCAGGAACGTGGTGGGGTAGTTGGAGTACTTATACGAGTATCTCGAATAGCCACTGATGTGCCGGTGTATCGGCAGTGCTCCTACTCCAGAGGTAATAGTGTTACCTCTGGGGTAGGAGCCTTACCGTAATGTAGTATGACCAGGGGCATTACTGGAATACCCCTGGTCATACTACAAGAGTGGCTCGAAAATTTGATCATAGAGTATCAAGGTAGTAAAATTCTCGCACCGCTTCGCCTGGCGTAGTAAACACAACAGTCACTTAGTTTAGAGCAGGGTTGAGTTTTCAGTCACTCAGTTGAGTGGTGTCCTTCTACGAGGGAGTTGGGTGAGACCGCGCCTGGCAGTGCATTAGCATCTGAAGGCATTACCTTCAAGGCAACGAGCTGGTGACTTTGGTAGCTCAGCTACAATGCCTCTTTGGGCTAGCCGTTACCAGCCTCCCCCGTGGGAAGG
>NW_003205903.1:0-1711 GCF_000006405.1 Perkinsus marinus ATCC 50983 | reverse complement strand
AAAACGTATACGATTACGCCAGAGGAGCTTTGGCTGAAGTCACGCCGCTGGAAGATGGTTCGGAGGAATATGGGGAGGATAGTGCGACGAAAATAGCTGAGAAAAAAGTGGGCATATCGCGAAATCTCATCGGAATTAGTTTGAAATTATCAAGCTGATTCGCGCTAATATCATTAATTTTGGAAGCGAAAGTCACAATGAAAATAATAAAGTAGATGAATTCACTTGAATATTTCCTATATCAATATGTGGGTGCACTTTATGTGAAGAGTAAGTTTCTTGTTATTAGAACCACTCCCCGTATGTCGTTAGTATCACAAATTTTGTTTTTTGAAGCAATTAAGTTGTATTGGCGAATTAGAATTCGACCAGGTTGAAAACATGAGCTCTTTAGATGGACATTTTGATGCCGTATTTGGCAGAGTTCCGTGGAGAACAGCTAGATGCACTCCAAGCGGAATTTGTTGTTAAAAAGTAATTCGATTTTCACGAGAAAGTGTCATTGAATTGATCGCAGGTGTAAAAGTGACTTCCGTAAGAGGCTTTTGGATAGGGCGGCGGTTATTCAGAAAAGGTTAGAAGAGGAACAAGTAAGTCTCTCTGTCGTTATTGTGGTGTGAGCAGTAGTCGTTATTGTGGTTTGAGCAGTAGTCGTTATTGTGGTTTGAGCAGTAGTCGTTATTGTGGTTTGAGCAGTAGTTGTTATTGTGGTTTGAGCAGTAGTCGTTATTGTGGTTTGAGCAGTAGTCGTTATTGTGGTTTGAGCAGTAGTTGTTATTGTGGTTTGAGCAGTAGTCGTTATTGTGGTTTGAGCAGTAGTCGTTATTGTGGTTTGAGCAGTAGTCGTTATTGTGGTTTGAGCAGTAGTCGTTATTGTGGTATAGGAGTTAGTGTAGATGTGATAACGATAAAACAGAATGTGTATAGGAAAAGATGATGAGAATATGAGAAAAAAATGAGTATGTTTCAGAGTAGCGATGATAACACACTTTGGAGCAATCGTGTATGCAGCGATGTTGTCGGGAGCTGCATGGTGTAGATATTGGAAGTCGCCGAATACTATATACTTATGAAAACTCGAACGCATTTATAATAGAAGTTGAAAGGTGCATAGATATGAAGTGTTGGGGTAGTAGTTGTCGAATGCTCGGTTCATCCATAACGGAAAATTCACTAAGTTGAATAAAATCTCTGATGCTTTGATATGTTTTCTGCAGGAGGCATTGAAAAAACGGCGTGCTCAAATTCAACGTCGCGGTGGTCCTGAAGTTCAGCAAGGGAGAGCTGAATCTGATTTCGAACAGTACCAAACTTTGGCTATGTTCCGGTAAGAGATTGTTATTATGCGACTGAGAATCTGGACGATGTTGTAACAATGATTGAATCTTGCTTGCTCGCCATCGGCCGTACAGAAAAACACTTGAAAATTCATTCAGCGCGATCAGTAGACCTCTCCTGAGCTTCAAAAACGCTCCTAGGATTTCACGTGTAAAACTCTACCCAGAAAGCGGTCTTGTTGAACACCCCTACTTGTTCGTGAAGGAATCGACACTTGTTATAATTCCCTCTGTTGAGAAACATGATGGAGGTTAATCATACTCAAAGAGAATCAAAGAGAACATGATTGACTCTCAGCGCTAAAGGGACAATCTAGTTTACTTATATCACGCCATTCTGGCAAAATTGTAATCGCGTTATGATTACATTCATC
>NW_003216823.1:0-1042 GCF_000006405.1 Perkinsus marinus ATCC 50983 | reverse complement strand
GGATCGGCTCTCGCTTCGCTAGTTGGCTCATCTGAGTTCGCAGCCACTCTCTTCGCAATAGGCGTTTTAGCAGCAGGACAAGCCAGCACTATGACCGGTGGTCGATCACTGAGGTCTTGTAATCATCAGTGGCTGTCCTCCTCATAGGCTCGCTCGCCGGTCAATACGTCATGGAAGGTTTCTTGGGACTGCGCATCCCGCTCTGGCTTCGATTGCTTGTGACGAGGTCAATAGCGCTGGTACAATGTAAAGACTTGTCTTAATGGAGGAATTATCCCCTTCAGGTCCCCGCCTTGTTTGTAGCCGTTTGGCAGAGTAGTGCCGCTGGGGAGTCAGCGGCTTCCCTGTCAGCGGTCAACGATTGGCTGAATATTCTCCAGTCGGTTCAACTACCATTCGCGCTCTTGCCGTTGTTGCATTTTGTCGGGGACCCGAAAGTCATGGGACATGTAGTAAACACCAGAATGAGTGGTGGAGATGAACTTAGTGCCTTCAGGATTGGGTGATTGGAAGGAGGCTCAAGATTATCTGCTGGGCGTGCGCGATTTCACTCATTGTCATTAACGCGTATCTCCTGCATTCCCAACTCGCTAATATACAAGCAGGTGAGCCTTCACCAGCATACTATGTTTGTGGAGGTGAACTTTTAGGTACTCTCGTGCTTGTTTTGGGAGTGGCAGTGTTTTGTGGTTACCTTGTGTTGATGGCGACAGCAGTGCAGTCTGAGTTGAAAGCTTTTCTACGGTACATTCGGTCCCCATGGATTTTGTGGCGCGCGACAAATTATCGCCGATAGTGACCGTCCATTGAGTCTCCGTTAGAACTTTACGCGGAGCAGTGACCGCCATTGTTATCTTTTGCCAGTCTTATTAGTTGTTTTAATTTGATGCTCTCATAGAGTTGTGTTTAGTGGAAATTCCTACGTGATTTATACCGTACTTCTGGGAAGTTTGTCTCGATTCTCTCTCTGTTATCGACCTTCGCATCTTGCTCACTACTCGCATGCAAGCCCATATCCCCACGAAAAGGTTCGGGTTAGGCC
>NW_003211437.1:0-1649 GCF_000006405.1 Perkinsus marinus ATCC 50983 | reverse complement strand
ACGACGGTACCGACTACACCGGCCAACTCCTAGCCTTGGACGGCTTCATGAACCTTGCAATGGATGATGCTATTGAGTTTCCTGATGGTTGGAAGAATCGTGCTATAGAGGTACAGGTCAGTTCACTTGCTTCTCTGGTAGGTGTTAACAGCGGCTCGGAGGGACGTCGTTATGGCCAGGCTGTTATTCGCGGCAACAACGGTGGGTGCAGGCTAGCACCTCGACTCGCTACAGTTATTCTATTTTAGTACTCTATATCAGTATGCTTGAGCGGAAACAGGAGGAAGAGCAGGGAGATGATGCTGCGGTTGAAAAGGCGTGAAGTGGAGTCTGTCATCTTCAACAGCGTTTCCATTATGCGATGTTGCTTGTCTGGTTTGTAAACCGCTTGAGAACTGAGGGAAAGGATGCTTAGGTGCGCACTATGGAATAGCTTCGAATCAACATGTTGTTCTGGCTTCAAGCCGTGTTCTGCTGCTCCCTTATCCCATAGACTTCGGTAGCCACAGCAACAAGCAGTACGAAGCTTATGTTGGTCATCATCAATGAACGTGATGTTAGTATTAGCCGATAGCCAGTATGCATTCAGCGTTCAACTTTACCGTCGAGGTGTCGCAGTTACCGTAGTCAGACGCGGTCAGTTTCATGTGCTGAGTAAATTGTCGAGAGGTTCCATTCGATAGTAGTGTGTTGGGTATAGTGACAAAGGGTAACTCGAGTTGGTATTAAAAGATGTGGCTTCTTGTCGAGGTGAATTGCAAGCACCATCGTGGCTTCACCTGTCTCTGGTCACTAGATGTCCTTATTTTCTCAAAGGTGCTCTCTGTGTTCGAGTACTTTACTTTTTTTGTGTGTGGGTAGTAGGAGTTACCCACTATTCAATGGCGCCGTCAGAAGGCTCTACCATGCAGAGTCTGCCTGAGGCTACGGGTCCATGCGGTCTCGTTGCTAATGCCCTCTACATGAGAGTTCTCATGCCTGTGGCGGGCCGTGTAGATGGGGGTCTCAGTCGTGTCAATGGGAGTCTGGCCAGTGTTGCTGGTAGAGTTGACGGGTAGGCTGTGCACTACATGCTGACCATGAGCGGATCCTTAGATATCTGGACACCGTCGAGAGACAGCTGGATCCAAACTTCAAGTATCACGAGGCTGCCAGGGCTATGGTGGTTTGTGGAGAGGACATGGTCGTTGAGCGCTGGTAATTACGGTATGAGGTCCTGCAAGAGTGTTAGTCGTAGGCGGCCAGGAAAGTGTGGGAGGACAAACGAGTCGGTGGTAAGATGTGAAAAGGGTCCTGAGGAGGTACATCGTGGCCGCTTAGTCTGGTGCTGCATGTTATGATATCGAGAGGTCCAGTCGTCGGATGGCATCGGATCGATCCCAAAGGGCTGGGCCTTCTTCGAGGTGGGCCGGGGTGCTTGCTCATGGGGTGATACGATGGGGTCTTCATCGCCAGGCACAGTGGGAGGAGGGCTAAGAGGGCTGATTCGGAATTGGGTAAATCGAGGCTAGCGATAGCGAGCGGAAGACTGGTGATGGTGAGTGAGGGCAGATGATGGGCAATCGTATCGGGTAGTATTGTAGGCCTTCCGCAACGCGTGGACGACGGCTGCCTCTCCTGTAAGGCTTGTGCATAGAAGGTCGGAGTTT
>NW_003200028.1:0-1167 GCF_000006405.1 Perkinsus marinus ATCC 50983 | reverse complement strand
GCGACCGCTTCTCCCTGACTTTGTGTAATTGTGAAAGTGCTCTTCCAGGTCAGTGAGCTCTCTCTCACTTTTATCCGATCTAAAAGCCAGCGTGACCCCAATGAGCGACAGAGCCCGTCGACCGAGCAGAACTCGCTCGGAGTGGCGGCCACTCAGTGGCCAGTTCGGGATTCTACAACGATGAAAGGTAGGTGATAAACCCGATCACTTCCATCGCTCTTCCACAGTTTCACCGGGATGATCGCTTCTCGTTGTGAGACTTCCGAATTGCTGTCGGCGTAGATCAGACGGATTGGCCTTAATGTGTTAGATACGGCAGCGAGCCCTTGGTCTTGGAGTCGATTCACCAAATCCACAGATATGACCGAGCAAGCAGCTCCAGAGTCCAAGAGCACCTCAGAAGGGAATAACCCAACGCCGCCAAGATCACATCGAACAGTAGGGGCGTGATCGTCTTTATCGATTGATTGAATATAGCGGTGGTCGTGAGATCCATTCAGTAACTCGGAATAGGCAATGTGGATCTCGACCATCTCCTGCTTCGCAGCCACTTCTGGGTTCATTCCGTCGCTGGTTCTCTTGCTCTCTGGGGGGTCCTTCTGCTGTCGCCGTCCGTGATCGCGGTTCGAGGGTGTTTTCTTTCAGGGCATAATCGAGCAATATGGCCTTTGCGCTTACATACTCGACAGTCGATATCAGGGCATACCGCCATCATGTGCCCGCTTCGCTTGCACGCTGTGCATTCGATGCCTTGGGGAACTGGACATGAAGCACGGATATGCTGATAGCTCCCGCATCGGTAACAGTACTTTGCATTGGAGTTTCTGGACGATATGCGGTTATCTCGCTCACCGTTAGCGTTCATGTTCTTCTGTACCTTCTGTGCTTGTGCTTTACACGGGGACCTCGATTCGGTATTGAATGTCCACACACGCGGAAAGATGTTATGTATAGACTAGAATAGCGGGCTTTCGGCCCGCTTTTTACTGTGGCCCCTTTGCGACCCTATCACGTATACCCTGTACTCGAATAGTCCACGAATGATAGTCACTGGGGTTTAATTCCCAGCTGCGGCGTGTAGACCTTGGAACTTGCTGACTTGATCGCTTGACATTCCCTTAGACTTAGGACTCAGTTCTACTCTCGTTCGCCCTGTAGCGTAATCGA
>NW_003208911.1:99145-102488 GCF_000006405.1 Perkinsus marinus ATCC 50983 | reverse complement strand
TGTGAGATCTCTGATGCAGCATGAGGTCGTTGCTCCACTCTGTAGTAGTGGTGGTGCCACTTCGTGAAGGAATCGATGAGGACCATGTATTCCGACGTTCCCCTCTACGTCCAGTAGCACTAGCCTCCACGGCATCATCGAATCCTTCTATAGGATCTATTGATGTCGTTGTTATCGTCGTGTTACCCTCAATAAAAAGCATAGTAGATGCTGGAGGGGGCGACGACGGTACAACCAACATGGTAAAGGAATATTATGATGCAAGAAGAAACAAAACAGCCTGAGGCTGATTGATAATGATAACGACGGCAATATGGGCGTGTTAAAGCAGATTAATGGCAATGCTACTGGTCTGGCGCTACTGTACTCAACACATGCCGATTAGAGTGAATGCCAATGAGTAATAGACGATGATGATGGGTACTTATAAAATAGATACCCTGTGTAGTGGTGGTCCAACAAGATGACCATGATGATAAAGATGAGTCTAAGAAGACCTGATTGGAGGCTGCTGTGTCGAAACAGTCTAAGAAGCCTGATAATTGCGAGACCTAAACAATAAAACATGTATAAAAAGTGGAATCAGGATATGTGAGAGTAAGCAGTAATATGATGCAGTAGAGGATGATATACAGCATATGTAGTGTACTCTTCTTACCCTTAATATGATGCCCATCAACTTGAACTCTATGATATGATATGGTATAGCAATAACCAGCAATAACCAAGTACTAACTTATGAGTATCATCTTTATTATAGCTGCTTATGGGCATCATGAGGAATGCCTATAAACTCCTATATTGTTAGTAACACACCCTGTAATCATTTTACATAATATATATACTCCCAACGCTACGCTTTTCATGAGTTATCATCATCGTGATGGTGGTTATAGTGATAATACAATATAGTATGAGAGAGCTACGTACTATGGACCTTATCATAAACGATACCACTAGGAAAAAGCTTATACTAACTACTGTCATCATCATCCTAACGGGACAGGGATGATGATGAGGGTAGAGGAACAACAACGGCAAATACAGAGTTGTCATATTCTTGTATATATATAAGTACCAGCGAGACCTGATAATGTTATAAGGAGATGATAATATATCCACGTACATGTATCATACTAAACCATCAATCCTCGCATAATACTGATGATAGTAGCATATACTATAAGTAGTCCAAACATGAAATATCGCTCATTGTTCCTTACTCTCTTATACCCCTATGATACTAGATACGTGTTAATAGTAGTAGTACTACCTATCATTAATAAGGAGCCGTCCTTTGACCTCGACCAGCAGCATTATAAGCAGCAGCTTCCTGATAAGCTGCCATAAAGTTGTAAGCCTGTTGCTGTAGCTGTTGTTGTTGGGCAGCAGCAGCAGCAGAAGCAGCAGTCATTGCCATAGATCCTTGATAGTTGTAAGCTCCTGGACCAGCGGGGGATGTACCCTGAACCATAGGAAGGGCTTGAGGTTGTTGAGGCATGTTAGTAGTAGTCATCGTAGCGGGCCCTTGTGATGGGATCATCGTCGAGGCGGCATGACCTACGCCCTGTTGTTGTTGTTGTATGGGACTTGATACTGGTACACCAATGTGTTGGTGTTGCATGTACTGTGATGGGGTTCTATTGCCAGAGTTGTTTAGCTGTTGTTGTTGTTGTTGTTGTTGTTGTTGTTCTTGGGTATGATGGATGTAGGGATTATCGTTATAAGCTCTGAAAATGATGACGATAATCTATAATGGGTAGTGATATCGTAGTTCTATTACTGCATTGACATCATCGTATTGTTTGATGCCACCCTTCCTCCAGTTGCTTGTCCCTGTTGAGCTTGCTCATTACCGTATCCCTGCTGCGGTTGTTGTGGATAGGATTGCATTGCACCTTGTTGCGGTCTTAATGATGATACCGTCATAACGTTAGCCTGTTGTTGGGTAGTAGGAGTAGAGCGGTATACATGAGTATCTCCTTGGAGTTGGTGTAATGGTGGTACATTATACTGCATATGTGGGGGTGTATGCACTCCTCGACCGTAAGTGGCAGGTACTCCTCCTCCTCCTGCTCCTGCTGGTGGAGGGGGTGGAGGCTGATTGATAGTCGTAGTAGTAGCAGGGGGAGGAGGCCTGGAACCTGGCGTCCGCATCATCATCTGCCGTTCCATGGGGCCGGATACATTCCGGTCATAAGGGTTACAGAAGGGCTTCACCTGGATCTACCAAAGGTGTGCAAATAATGGTAATGAGGTAATATAACATTGCACTTACCCATTTGGAATCGATATAGTTATTATTGCCACCATGGCATGCTGCCTTGGCCTGTGATGGATCACCCATAATAGCAAAGCCGAATCCTTTATGACGGCCCGTCTCCATGTCACGGTATATTCTAACCTCTGCTACCCTACCATATCGGGATAAATGATGGGCTAGCTTATCTGAGTACACACATCCTCTCCCACCATTACGAGGGAGACTAGAAGGAATAGTACCTTCATCAACCGATGGAGGTATACCACCAAGGAAGACTTTGCACGGGCCATCCATCGTATAACTAATGATAAGAAATAATATAAACATACCAATCCTGAGAGCATCATCATCATTACCCTGTAGCATCATCGTGATTATTGAACCGATTAGTGTTGGGCGTAGCAGGAATGTTGGTTGGTGGTCGTAGCAAGGGCTTTATCTCAACCTACCATGAACAGCAATTATAATATAATGATAATAACAATAAATAACTTACACATTTAGCGTCAATCATATTGGCATCTCCACTTCTTATGGCAGCATTAGCCTCAGCAGGTGTCGAATAAGTAGCGCGGCCGTATCCTTTATTCCTACCAGTCTCCTTATCATACATGATATCACAATCTATAACACTGCCATAGCGGGATAATAGGGCTATGAGCTTATCTACACATAGAGTATCATCATTACACAACCCGTCGTAATAATCATTCTACCTTTATCCCCACTGACTGGGATACCACCAATAAAGACCTTCCTGGGATCATCAACCAGACGACTAGGATCCACCCTATGCTCTAAGGAAGGGATATTATCTGGGAACACATGATCGAAAGAGGTAGTATCCAAAGGAGTATATAGTTACTATATCCACTGCCTGCTGCCCTTGTTGGATGTGATAACATGTCGATGCGTCGAGGTGCCGGCCCAGCATTGCCAGCAGAAGAGTACGCTTCTTACATCAGCCGCTCGTTTCACATCGATGACCTTCTCATAAGAACATGGGGGCTGTGGGCAGACACGTCTGTGACACCAGAAGCATGACGATGAGATGACGTCGTCTATAATCACTACTACCTC
>NW_003208911.1:97857-99045 GCF_000006405.1 Perkinsus marinus ATCC 50983 | reverse complement strand
CATGTCTACAGTCACTAGATTTGCTTGAGGGTTATCCTCAGTGGTACGATCGTCATCTCATTCCTCTGAAGTGCTCCGATGGCCGACTACGTTATGCTTCGGTTTATACGCGTAATTTGGATGAGAGCCCTATGGACTGGGAGAAAATGACCTTCTATGCTTTGTATTCTCTCGAACAACATGATCAATTCTACGTAGCCGGGCTCGCGAAGCGTGCATAGCCTTTCAAGTAGATACTGGTTGAATGGACGTGTCCTTTTACTATAGGATTCCAATACAACCAAATGCAGCCCGACTGCAGTTCATTGTGTTACTAAATTCGGGTCTTGGATATCAAGAATAACAATCGAGCGAACTGTTCTGAGAGGGCAGAGGGGAATGACGGTATTCTGTTGGACTTGTGTAGACTCATGAACTCATGATTAACGACGTCTGAAGATAATGGCAACTCAACTCGATGGGATCACTTAGCATTGTGAAGTGTTGAATGTCGTATATTACATCAGCACATAGGTTATGTAATAGTGTAACAATGTGAACTTCATACTTTACGACCATAGCTTCACTGATCATCAGTTTCATGGCTCATGTCAATTGTGGTCATTCAGCGGCGAGAAGGACCTTACCGACGATACCAAAATTATCTCGGACGAGTTTCTTGAACATTTCCCAAAACTGTGGTAGCATATTATCAAACAGCATTATTCCAGCAAGAATGAATAGGAATATCAATATCATAGTGAGGAAGGAGGCATGACCTGAACACCACCAACAACAGAGCTCCTGCACCCCCTGTTGTTGTCGCCCTAACAACTGCTTACGAGCTCCACAGAATACTGCGAATACTACTAGTCCAGCGAGCATGAAAATGGATTCTGAAGATGTGACAAACTAGTATAAGAATCGGTGAGCACTCAGTGATAATGAGTACTACCAATTCCCATTGCCCAACCTGCATAGGTCTGCACGAGGTTGTACCACCATCCCTGAAGTCATGACACCATGAGATGAGAGTAAAACACATGAGGATGCAATCGAACGAGGGTGAAGAAGGTTCTCGCTACATCTCGATATTCTGAATTATGGAGGAAGTGATCCAAATCAGCTCCTCTGAACATCCATCTCCAGAATGAGTTGAGGAAGTCTAGCATTATAAAGTTACCCTACTATTGAGACGAGCAGTACTAA
>NW_003208911.1:82198-97757 GCF_000006405.1 Perkinsus marinus ATCC 50983 | reverse complement strand
ACATAGGCTAGATGTCCATGCTGTAGACATCTTGACAGTTCAAGGACTTAGGGGGGATTTCACACGAATCTTAGTGTGATTAGGATTACCACACTAGAACAACGGGACTCGAGGTCGCTAAGCTTATCACGACATAGACGTGCTGGGTGACCAGATTGAAGGCACCGATAGCACTTGATAGACATAGGGTCAGCACCAGTAGAACATAACTGTGGCTCCTCATAGTCGGTAGTCGTATCACCTAAGGTGTGAACCTTAGAGGTAGCTGGCTTGGCGGTCTTATCATTAGACCTCAAGCGAGAATTAACGATCTCATCATAGAGTTTCTGTCGTTGTTCACGGCCTAGACGTCGGCGCTCAAAGTTAGATAGATAAGAGACAAACTTCTCATAGGAAACCTTAGGGTCACTCAGTTCCTTGTCGACCTTTTCTCGTAGGTAGTCGGAGTTGAGACCATCGTAGAGACGACGTTTGAGGATGTACTCGTACGTACGAATACCCATGAAGTGAAGTTCGGTGACAATAGACTCGAGCCTCTTGACATACCTAGCGAGAGACTCAGAGTTACCTTGACGACAAGTAACGAACTTGACTTCAGCTTTCGCAATAGCATCATCATTGTCATAGAGCTTGCGAATAGTAGAGCATAGCCGATCGAGGTGTTTCTCATAGTCGACATAACATCTAGTAGGCGGTTCAGTACCCTTGATAAGTTTGGCCCAGATAGACTTCTCCATATTCTGCTTCATACATCGGACCGAGGCTCGATTGGATCGAGATATCGAAAATCGATCGATTGTTCGGTGCTAATCAATCGAGGATGCTACGGCGGGCGCACGAATCGATTCGATTCGAGAAATCGATCCGCCTCGAAACTCAAAATCCATTGAAATGTTCTTTTACGTCGGCATTGAGGCTTAGTTCGACAACAATTTAGGACGGCTGCCGCAGAGCACATCCACGCGCGCGTAGCGCGCGAAAAAAAAATAAGGGTCGAGGCTAGACCGCTCAGTTGATAGCCACAGGCAGTGCCTGTCATGCACTGGTACCCTTACTGTCTTGCCACTCTTGAACTCAGCGCCCTATAAAGAGTGTAGATAGCATGTAGTCGATGAGTTAATTGCATATGCAAAATGAATGATTTAATCGAAAGGTCAAAGACACAATAGATTCTATCAAATAGAAGAGTATGACATTTGATGACACCGCTTAGTATGATTTACATACCATCGATTTAATCAACTCATATTCGACATTTATGTTCATCAACCCCATAGACATTAGGTTTCAAGTAAGGCTAGAAGTAGGGTCGCCTGATGCACCTCGACAGCGAAATCAAACACTGAAAGCTTGTAGTTGTGGAATCAGCCTCAGAATTGCATAATAATTATCACCGAAGCATGTGAGACTCACATTGTGAGTTTCTCACATCTACTTGTCATTGTCCCACAATCTGTATGTGTGACGAGTTTTGAGAAGTGCTTCAACAACCTCCATTCTCATTCTGGTGCGCTTATCACCTATGATATCCCGGATCTCGGAGAACAGACTCTCCACACATGCCGTTGATATAACCACCCCGCGTGCCACCGTTGCCGTGCGAGCAAGATAGGGATAATCCAGCTTAGCAGTATTCCAAAAGGTCTCATAGTCTTCACAATGCCCACCCAATTTAGCCCATTGCTTAACTTCTTTATCGATCAGCAGGGCTTTTTCATCAGCTGTTCTGTCCCTACCCCTCTCACTCCACCTAGGCAAGTCTTTCACGTCAATCAATCCTTGCAGGAGGCTGTCGTCAGCAATTTCGACCACTTGTTCTAGCATATTAGCTTCAGCAGCATCATTCTCGCTAGTACTATGATTAGTGTGTATATTGTTTTCGTTGCTGTTCTCGGTGATGAGCGACCATCCTTTTAGCGCTTCGATTAAGTCCTCACGGCGGAGAATAGACTCTTCACCCTTGATACGTCTTCTATACTCAGTAACCATTTTTAGCTTCTCTACACCTCTGACCTTCGTTGCAGGGTGCAACATTGCAGGGAGCAAAGCGTCTGGGGTAAGGTTACATATGACCTGCAATCGAGAGATCCAATCGGAAACTACGTGTCCATTCCGAGGTACCTTCAGGAAGAACTGCTCTTTGACGTTACTGCGTACCATTTGCAAATCCTCAAATTCTCCAGGAGGAGAAGTTTGAAGGAATATCCAGCACCGCTCAAGCTTCCTGAGGATTCACAGACTACTTCAAGGCGAAGAAAATGAACCACTCCGTTTGACTCACACAATGGATTTTACTGCCGTTCCCGGCTTCCTCCCTTGCATAACTTTGGTCGCTATGCGAAAAGGGATTAAGAAGCTACGAATTTGAATCAATAGCTCTTTGTTCGAAAGCAAGTTCTGGAAGTTCCTGAGCGCAATAAAGTTAACACTACTGGTTAGTTTTGGCCTAGAACAGCTGGACGCTTTCTAAGCTTGGATCTTACTAAGCTGACTTAAGGTATCACCTCGTTTTATTCTTTTCTCTGAGAAGTTCTTCAATACCCGACCAGCTCTTAATTATCTTATCGATCATCTCATAAACAGAGTCCCAGCGAACTGTGCTCCTTCGCTTTAGCCTGATCTGACCGTTGAAACATACACAGCGACTCTATTACTTGTTGTATCCAAGACGTGCTAGCTTGCCATTCAGCTTCGACCTCTTGAAGTACGCAACGAGGCGCGAGCTTGTCAGAAGAACCGACTCGACCGGAGCCGTTGCCTGCTCCTCGAGAAAAGCTTCAAGAGTCTCTCCAGTGTTCATGCTGCGTAGCGCATCCTCGCAGTTGTCTATCGCATTGTCCACAGGGTGTGTCATCCCGGCCTTCAGGGCGTTTTGCACCATATGTGCAAAACAGCACACGGAGGCCATATTGCCTTGCCCGAGAGCCGCCGTATTCGCCGAACAGCTATCACTGGCAAATAGCACCTTTTCTATCGGGATTTGATATCTAGAACATACCTGAAAACATTAATACTGTTCACTGAGCTTCAGTGATCCATTGCTCCTCGATATTATCGAGTCGATGAATGGACTAACTGGCGGTTAGTCCAAAAATATAGAGTCGATATTTATGGACTAACCATTAGTCGCTAACGTTGAGATTACCCGTTCCAAGCTTTCCTGAATGTCATCAGCGGTCATGGTCTCTGGTGTCTCCAGTGCCAGAAGAACGCTCCGCTGCACGTCGTTAACATTCAAAAGTGTGGTGACTCCAAGCACATTCTCGTGCTTATGGTGGCTGGTCCAGCCGTCGAAAAGTATCTACAACTCGCAGATTGCAAGGCTGACAGATACCTCCGTTAGTCCGCCTTCCCAATACCGATCCCCTGCTGACCTTTTCCCGTACTACCATTATTGGCTTTGGCTGCTGAGCTAGGTGGTTCTTAATCTTCTCTGTGGCGTCCGCCCCTTTCTTCAACATGTCGTCAGTAAGAGTCTTGGGGCAAAATAAGACTTGCGATGCATCGAAGCCCGACCTATTTTCTGCCCCCACCTGAGCCGCGACCTCAACGAATTTCTTGAATGCTGCTATCTGGGTTCCGTTGAAGCTTATACCAGGCACGCATGCCAGCAGATCAACCAACGCCGCATTCACAGCAGATTTCTGATTGGAATTGACCTTCCGTTTCTGGTAAAAGTACGATGCTATTGGTGGCTGATCCCTTTGTTCGTCGCATCCGTTGTCGATATGGCATAGAAGCGCCGAAGTATTTTGCTTCCTCATAGAGTAAACCTGTCCACATTTCTTGCAGACCGCGCGCTCTGGGTAGACAAACCCAGTTCGCTTGCACCGAATGACATGAAACTGCTCCCACACCCTGCTTGGCTTTGAGCGGCGATTTTCTTTGGGGCAAGTGTCGTATTTCTCGTAATCTAGCTTAGACTTGCACGGCGGTTCAGCGTAGGCATCAGGTGGAGCCTCAACAGTTCTTGCTGAGATCTGAGAGGGGCGGGAGAGAGTACCAGAGGAGCGAGGAGGAGAATCACCGGAGCGAGAGGGAGTACCAGAAGAGCGACAACGAGCACCAGAGGGGCGAGAAGGAGCACCAGAGGAGCCAGGAGGAGCACCAGAGGGGCGAGAAGGAGTAGCAGAGAAGCGAGGAGGAGCACCAGAGGGGCGAGAAGGAGTACCAGAGAAGCGAAGAGGAGCACCAGAGGGGCGAGAAGGAGCACTAGAGGAGCCAGGAGGAGCACCAGAGGGGCGAGAAGGAGTAGCAGAGAAGCGAGGAGGAGCACCAGAGGGGCGAGAAGGAGTACCAGAGAAGCGAAGAGGAGCACCAGAGGGGCGAGAAGGAGTAGCAGAGAAGCGAGGAGGAGCACCAGAGGGGCGAGAAGGAGTACCAGAGAAGCGAGGAGGAGCACCAGAGGAGCGAGAAGGAGCACCAAAAGAGCGTCGAAGAACACCACGAGAGCAAGAGTGCGCTTCAGGAGAGCTGTGCTCAGAAGACAGATCCATAATGGGTGCTATCCCAGTTTCAATCCTGCGACGCTTTCTGCCACCAGAGAAGCCACCTCCAATACCGGGTGGAAAGAATCCGGAACCCTGACCTCGCGGCGTTGCTGCATTCGATGTAGGCATGAGAAAGCGAATGGTACGTTGTGCTACGACAAACGAAATCAGATGGTATACGCAGGAAAACTTCTAGGCTATGTGCTTCCGAAGCAGTGCTTCGTTTAACGATGAACGGCGCGAAATGCGCCGTGACACGGCGGCTAACGGCCGCCGGCCATGCAGCTTGGCTACTATTTCAACAACAATTAGCAGCGCTACACTATAGCGGCTCAACTATTTGTAGCAGTAACTCAAAACTTATAGGCTGTATGTCACGGGTTTGGGTTTCAGTGGTTTCATTGTGCGCAACTTTTCAAATAGAAAATACATAAAAATGCCGGTGCCTTGGATCGAACCGGCGCCCTTGAATCGAGAGAATCGATTCGAGATCGATTCTCGGTTCCCGGTATCGACATTGAGCCAATCGATTATATAACTTCTGGGACCGAATCGATTCGAGATCGAGCCTCGAAACTCGAAAAGTTCAGAAGTATGTTCTGCTTGGCCCATAGATATTTAGTAACAGCATCATGGCCTTCTAGAGCAGACAAAATTTCACGGACGAAGGTAGAACCGCTTCTATCATCGTCCTCACCCAAGAACTTAGAGGTCGACGACGACTTAGTCGCAATGTTAGAGGCAACATCATAGTCCTTCATGGAGATCTTCGATTTGCACGGCTTAGACTTACAACCTGGGCACCTAGATCGATAGGATTCCTATCATAGGAAGGTACCGCACGCTCAGCTGGGACATAGAACCGACCATTAGTAACGCCATTCCGATAACAAAGTCCATAAAGAGATCGAGAAGAGTTGCTCGATTTCTTAGAGGCAGGATGGCTTCCTTCGCTGTCGGACGAAGACAACAATGATGAGCGCCTAGAGTGCGAAGAAGATCTTGAAGTACTAGAACCACTCGAGCTAGGAGAAGAGGAAGGTGACTTTGACAGATGTCGCCTATGATGATGTCGAGGACGGTCAGCACGTCTCCGAGAAAGATTAGAACTCCTACCGGTAGAGTTGTGATCTTGTGGACTATGCTTACGTAGATGGCGAGAAGATCGCCTATCAGAGGCACTGTGCCTATATGACTGTCCTACAACAGGACTAGGTTCTTGACGTCGGTGGTGATGTTCACGTCTAGATGACTTGGTACACCTCGAAGATCGATCGCCAGAACCATTAGAGCGATGTGGATCTTGAGGCTCATAACTCGAGTGCTTAGAATGCCTCGATGACTTTTCGTTAGAGCATGACCGGGGTTGAGACCCTCCAGAATGGGCCTTGAGAGCTCCCAACAGAGGTGGAGCTGGACCGTCAGAAGGCATAGCAATAGAGAAGGGAACTAGAGTGAGTTGCCCTTCAGGACCTGGCACCATTCTCCAATTGAAATTGGTAGCGCCTTCGGGTAGTTGAGCAGCTTGTCCTGTTAAAGGTATAGACTGCTGTAGTAGACCACCCTGTACCATGGCAATCTGAGTAGACGATTCAGAATTGCCTTGACCATTAGCAACCATAGTTAATGTGTCGGTAGAAACAGCTTTCTTAACATTACCATCATCAGTAGCCGTGTCGAGAACTTCAGGTTCTAGATCACTACCGACAGGTAGATCATCATCAGATAAGACCTCATTGTTGATGTTGTCTTCACTCTCGATGGAGCGTTTAGATAGGGTCAAGCTTCCAGATCGAGGACGACCAATCTTAGACTTAGACTTGTCGTTAGCTTTGCTCTTAGAAACAGCTCTAGAGGCAGGCGTACGGACAACATTACCAGTCATATAGACAGTACCGAGATCTATGGTAGTGTCTAGACCACTAACAGAAGGAATGCTAGTAGTATAACCAATATCACAACGTTCAGAACTAGAGCCGAACGTACGAGTTCGACTTGATTGCCTTGAAGGTGGTACAGATAGAGCATCCATTGGGGAAGCAATTGAACCGATCACACTTTTAACAGAACGTTGACACTCGTGGGACGAGCTGTCAATAGATGGATATCTCATAGCCTTGCACTCAGCGTCTAGAGGTTGATCTTCTTGAAGTGGACGTACTTCCATAGACTGATCAACATGTTCAGTCGAAATACAGCATCCATAGACGAGGATACTAACCGTGGTGACATAACTGACGTCATTGGGAGAAGTAGACCGACCCATAAGAACGTAGAGATTCATTAGAGTCAAATACGGCACAATGGTGCTGTATGTTATCCGCTCTAGATGGTAGAGAACGAACACGCCTTTCAGAGGAAGCCATAACAGATGGCTTCTTGATATCAGCGTTGCGAAGATCGGGCATAGACGTTGATCTAGTGCGCATAGGGGCTCGGAAAGATATCCCGGTAGAATGTACGGGACGACTTAGAGTAGAACTAGAAGAAATCAGTAGTGGTCTTGAAGTAGATGTACTTCTTGGTGGTTCAGTCGCGTCGTTAGACGGAGGTGTAGAGGGAGTTAAACCTGTTGAATCATGAGGAAATGCACAGCGATCACGGTTAGACAATTTCATTCCAGATCTAAGTAACATCCCGTGTAGCTTGTAACACGATCAGGTGAGGCAATAGAGATTACGATGCGATACTAGTGAGGACTGGTTAACTCAAGTAGAACTAGAGTTAGGATGAGGTAGCAGATCACACAATCAATCACTGGACTCAGTCCAGTCTAACAATTACCACTAGAATACTAGCTTCCTAGCTTTAAGTAGCTTAGAGAGAACCAGAGACGGATCTAACCGTTTCTAGTATCCAAAACCGTTAGATAGATGCATCCGAGCGAGAATAATAATATTATAGTTCAACAATAGAATACGAGGCGAGCGAGATCTTTGTCGCGCTGCCACGATGGGACAGCACAGCAACTTACCTGTCCTCTCCTTCAGATGACAAAGTCTTTTTAAATCCTCCAGGATCTTAATGTAACCATTCCATGTCTATATGCTGGTGCTCCAGATAATGTTAGTCTATGTGTTAATTGTAGTCGGGGTAGTAGCATTAAGATTCCAATAATCGACTAAATTAGTCATGCATTGTAAGTGACCTTCAACTCCACCATATCGATAGTACAGTACTTCCATCTTGATATGTCCGACGAAGATGAGGTAGAGATGGCAGCCCTCCGACAAGGTCGGGGGTTCTCCAGTCGTGGGAAGGCCATACGCCGGCAAGAGTAGTACGGGTGGCATGGGTCAGGGGGGCTCTTACTACTCATCCAGGTTGGCGTTGGAAAGTCGCATGGGTTAGTGAGTATATGCAATCACTATATTGCTAATCTATCGTGTTGCTAGTGAGATGATCCCCTTGCATAACAGTGTGTGCATTAGTGTTCGGGTTTCGTCCATTGTTGATAGACAGTATTGGAATAGGTCGACTGGAATGGCCAGTACCTCATCCAGTTCTGGTATGGGAGGAGAAGGAGGAGGGTCGTGGCTGCTCCCACCTCCTGAGATGCATCTCCCTATGCAGTTCGGTAAGCAGGGCAACCGAGTGAATACCGAGGCAGTCCATGAAGAGTAATACCACCGTTTGGTCCTCGTATTTGTACGCGCAATCTAAAGAGCCCGTTTCATGCCAGCGCCATAGCTTTCCAACTAGAGCTCAAACGGAACTGAAATTTCGTATATAGGCTCTCCTGACACTACGATATCGCTGAAGTATGTCAGGGATCAAATTCTCGAAAAAATGTTTCGGCCACATTTTACACCAAGGTTGTAGGTATAGGTATAGGAGACAATAGTATTAGGAGAGCCAATAGTCTCAATTGCAACTTGCTCAACGCTCTAGCTGGAAAGCTATACCAGTGACATAAAACGGGCTCTTCAGATTGCGCGTAGTACTGTAGCATCCATTCTCTTTAGGCATATGCGAGTACCTCTCGACGAGCCTCCAACAGTGGCAGCACAAGAACTAGCTGGGGGTGGATCGGATGAGGATGATATCGTTCGACGAGAGGCACCGTGAGTTGAAGGTAATCGAATATGGAGTTACCATTGCTGACCATTTCAGAAGCCGTATACCCGATACCCATGAGATATGTCTGGACCTTTGTCCTGAATCGAGGCATAAGTAATGTTATCTTCTCCGACAGCAATGGGCATTCCTTATGCCTCTAGGTCTCTGACTACGTTAACGATGGACCCTAAGGGTAGCCGGATGGTCACTGGAGGGACAGATGGCGTGGTTAGGTAGTATATGGGAGAAGGATGTTTTGGGGGACTTATATAATCAACTCCCATTAGGATAGGCGATGAATAGTCAATGACTGCTAAAGCATCGAGATGGCGCTCTTAACCCTCTTGGTTGATAGTTGAAATAGGTGTTAGTATACGCAATGTGGGTCACAATTCACGAGTAGACCGTGTGAATTTTAGCAGGGTTTTGGAAAGCGTGGTAGGTCCACAACGGTAATGATAGCATCTTTCAACTTCCTATTGGATTTTGCACTAGCCTTTGTATACTTCTGATTATTATAGACAACGCAGTAGAACGTTGAATAGTATAGAACATGAGAATAGCAGTCGCACTGTCGTGTAGTAGCCTTGTGTAAGCTGTGGGGAAAAATATACTGAATTTTGTCAACTACGAGTATTGATGATAATGAGGGAATTTTGGGTAATTTCTATGAGTTCCTGATTTGCTTTTGAATGCCATCATCACTCGTCGCGTGCCAGTCTCTATAATGTAGTGTATAGACTTTTGCGCGTCTCAGCTGGATAGACCAAAGTTATATTCTAATACTGTATGCAGGTATTGGGATCTAAATGGTATCAATGCATTGGACCCGAAGCCCTTTAGAGAGTTTACCCCACAAGAAGGATATCCAATAAACTGTGTGAGGTAGTGAGGCTCTATGATGAGAGTTATCAGGCTCATCACCTCGCCTCAGGTTTAGTAACAGTGGTGGGCAAGTATTGGTATTACCTGCAGATGCTAGGTGTCGTATGTAAGTCCTCATCACTCCTTACTGCTCCTTGCAAGCAGCACTAGAGTAATGGTGTCCCTTCAGTCATGATCGTAACGGTACAAGTACTCCTATACAGCAGACTATAAAGGGTGATCAGTACATTAGAGATCTACAGCATACTAAAGGCCATACTGCTACCATTACTGATGGTATTATCTCTTACTATTGGAGACATCCGACTTGTATGATATCGCATGAGCATCTCAGGTCATTGGCATCCAATGGATCCCTCTAAATGGATAACATCAAGCCTTGACTGCACTATAAGAATATGGGATATCAACACTCCAGGAACCGGCATGGTGAGAGCAACCACTTACCGCTCCGCCTCTAAAATTCGAATCTATGTTAGGATATGTGGATACCCTGCATTCATACACTCAAGTGTGTGGATAAGCGTGGTATATGTGGTGGTCGGGGCGGTGTTGAAAACCAACTTTTCATCAATTCGTGCGGGTGAGTTATCGTAGTCAATATATGATGAGTTTATTCCATCTTTAGGTTCAAACCCTATGATGGTGGCTTTATTGTTGCAGGGTGTAGTGATGGCAGTATTCAGCTATTCAATGAACGCAAGAGGTAATATGGCCTTCTTGGAACCTATCATAACAACACTCTCATACTATCAGGTACGGTAAGGCTGATATGATAGCTCGGACAGCCCATACCGATGTGGTTACCGCTGTTAAAGTACTAGAGGATGGTCATAGGATGCTGAGTAGAAGCTTGGATGGTAAGCCATTATCGAGTCCGGCCTTCTGGGGACGAAACTCAACCATTACAGTATCGAGTTATTCTCATCCAACGTTGGCTGTATAGCAACGTATCATTGCCTAGTGCTTGCATCCCTTAGTAGATTCCTCTCTCCATATCGTGGGCCGCCTTCAGGTACGATGAAGATGTGGGACTGTCGTAAGCTGAGGTCTGCAACCCCAGTACGGACCTGGGACAACTTACCTTGTACTGACGAGCACACTGACATCACCATATCGCCGGACGAGTCTATGGCCCTCACTGGTATTCCCTTTCCTCTACCACCACCGTAATAACCATATAATTCTAGGTACTGGTGATGGGAGAGTAGTGGTATACGACTTGCAATCAGAGGCTGTAGAGCCGCTAAAGAGCTATACCTTCCGAACACAGAGCGCTGTGAGGGTAATATGATGATCGTGCTAGTAGTAGTAGTGCAGTCGACCTATATCCATGAGTGTTACATCGTTCTGAAGGCGTATGAGTATCCTACTGTGCATCCATGCTGCATGTCAGACCTTCTGGCATCCAGTACTACAACAGATTGTAGTGGCTTGCAGTGATGGTAATGCATACTTCCTATATGATCGATATCAATCAGTAAATGGTGAGTAGTACGGTCGGATGGTGATCATCAGAACAGCTGATGATGATTGTAGGTGCCTTGCTTTTCGCCCAGCATAGTGTACCAAAAAAGAAGGATATCGAAGAACAGTATATGCCACAGAAAGTATATAACTATGATGAGATGGTCCAAAGGGGAGGTCAATTCCGAGAGACCCGTAGTGGTAAGCTACGTCGGACTAGGGATGCCGATAAACGACGAGATAAGCAGCGTAGAGAGAGAATGGGTATACCTGATCCGGATGAGCAGCATAAGGTACGGAAGATGGTCACCCTCTAGGATGGTGGTGTTGATGATAGTATTGTAGATTAAACCGGCCGCACCTCCACCAGAGAGTACGGCAGAGGAGACGATCTTCTCTAATAAGCTGGGTATCGAAAAAGAGAAGTATATTGATGAAGACCCCCAGAAGGTAAAATGGTAGAAATGCTCTTGTTGGGATTCGAACTTGCGTACTTTGGCAGACACTCCTCGCTGTTGAAACTGAGAAGGGTGATTCCTTCGTCAATCAAGCCTATGCGAGAACCCAACCTCAGAATATACTGGATTACTCTGATGTCAAGAGTGCAGTAAGTCCTCTTAACGATTTTCGCTCTAGTTTCCTGTTCTCTGTCTCATCCTGTGTAACGGTTTGCCCTCCAGTGATGAGGATCTAGTAGATCGTACATGTTCTTATCGCTACGGTGAAACCGTCTTTGAATGTATTGAACTCTATGATGATCATTCTGGCCTGTTGTTGTTGTTGTTGTTCAGGGTGATCGATTGTTGAGTAAGAAGCGTTATTGCCCCAAGTGCGGTGTGAAGATGTGCACTTGTGGTTACTTGACTGCTCTAGAAAAGGAAGAGGCAAGGAAGAAACGTCGAACTGAAGTAGCATAAGGAGAGTATCTTTATCATTAAAGTGTTTGTTGACATAAATTGGGATCCTAGCCCGCAGGGAGGCCCTCACCATCACGCTTTGATCATCCACACCTTTATGGGCAGTCTTCAGCATCGTGTCATTTGCCCGTATGTATCTACATTTCTGATCACCAGTAATGATGATGATACCTGATGCATCATTTCGATTCATGATCATGGATCATTCGGCCTCCTAACATTCGTGTAGCTTCCGCCTAATGTCATGTCCATACTAATCGAGTAGACTGGCCTCGTGGTCTTCCTCGTAGGCCTAGTTATCCTCTTGCATAGCATACTCATGCGTCAATCTTCCACATCCTACTACTACTACTATTCTGCGTGTCATCCCTCTCCACCTCACAGCTTTGACAAACCTCCGCGTGTTCTGTCGGTGCACCTCCGACCGCATTTCTATTTTATTGATTCGGTTAACCTATCTAGTAGGTGTAGTCGCTCACTAGGGGCACGGTGCAATACTACCACCTGACCTCATGCAGGTGGTACCGTTGCAGGAGTATATCACCGTGGTACATTCCTTTACATTTGCAGGCTGTAGTGCTGCCCGTGCTCCCCTCTATGTGCTGCATATATAATTTTCATTCTAGTTTTAGCCGTCCTATGTCCCGGACGGCAGCCCTCTCCCAAAGGCAATGCCCAATCACACCCGTGGCTTTGGCGTATGCCCTACTATTCGTTAACTTACTCATTAGCGCAGGTTGGGAAGTACTCACTAAACTGGTTCTTTCGAAGTTGGATATTAATTTATTAACTCTAGCCTTCTATCGGCAGTGTGAGTCGTCGTATTACACGCGCTTTATTAATCATCTCTGTGCTCCTCTCAGTTTTCGGTTGTATAGTACTACTAGTAATAGTTGATCGCTCTTTCAAGCTACCAAGGAGGGAAGATGTGATACCTTTGGTCATCCTAGGAGTCCTCACCAGTCTGGCTATTTTATCCTTCTTACAAGGTAATCAGTACACTGGACAGCAGCAGCAATAGTGTCAGACCATAGCCAGGTGTTAAGCTCACTACCCCACTTATCTGTGCCCTCCTTCACCCGACATTGCTAGCCTTCTGTTATGCCTTGGGCATCCTTCAAGGAAGTGAGGTCTACTCTCGTCCTAAAGTCATCGGAGTAGTCCTGAGTGTCGGGGCTGCTATGGCTTCCTCAATCCTTGGGGAGGAATTCTACAATGGTAAATGAGGCGGGTCTCGGTGGGCCTTGCCAGTAATAGGCTTGTTGTGTAGATACTCACTCTGTGAATTGGGACATCCTGTTGGGAACGCTAATCGTCTTTGCCGCAGTATTTTTTGGTGCAGCGATTGTGGTATACCAGAGGGAGTCAATCCATTTACCTTTTGTATATGTGGAAGGTCGTTGTCTCTTGTTGGACTCAGGCGTTATCTCAACCTCCTACTCCTCTCAGGTTATGCCTACCTTTTTGCCTCTATGACGACTCTGATATTCATCGCCATGTAGGAATGCTTTACTCCGGATCCATTGACATAGGTTCCTCCCAGCTCACGATTGGGTTGCATGTTTTCTTCTACTTCGACCAGCCCCTGCCCCGACATGACACTAGACCTTGGTCTCATCGGGGATGATGGCCGAGCGGTCCATCTCGAAGGTATTTGTCGTTCTCAATTGCTACCATGCCGGCTTCCTTTCGTGTGTCGTTACTGGGTGCTGAATGTGCTCTCTCAGGTTGGCTGGTGTTACTCTACGGCGTGTTGTTGATGTCTTGTTTCCTTTACTGCAGTATGAACTGGGCCAATCGACAGACCTCTCCCTCTGTGGTGAGAATGCTTGCCTCTCTCCAGATCTTAAATTTATATCTTGCCTCTCCAGGTCGCAAGTTTTGCAACCCTCCAGCCTATCGGGACCGGTGCACTGCAATATTTGGTAACTGGCAGGCAAGTCGTCACACTTCCACAGGTAGAGTATATTATCCCATTCCCAATAAGTTATGGCATGTGGATCAGCAGGTTGGCATGTATCTATTCGTGATCATCGGTGTTGTACTCGTATCGTATGGGCGGCCACCATGCGACGAGGAGCTTCTCAAGTCAAGCGGTAGCGAGAAGGAAGAAGTGATTGCTTGCGAGCTCGAGAGTGGGACGTCGACTGATGATGATGATAAACTTGAATGAGAGCTCAGCATTTCGACACACTGTGCGAATTACCACTGGCGTACCGGGCCGCTGTAAACGCCTCTGATTGCTCCTACTCCGGGAGAATCTCTATTCTTTGAGTCCGTTAGGGAATGGTGTTTTTGATCCCTTCGGCTCTGGCCCACTCCATCGTAGCCCACGAGAACCTCTTGCCTTCGATCTCAACGTATGGCTCACACACAATCACCATTGTCTTCCTGACAGACGGTGTAGACCTTATCATTTACCTGTTGTTGAAAACTAAGCGGCGGCTCAGACAAAACTCGATCCCACCTCATTGCTCAATTGCTGCCCTCCTAATCCACCTTATTCATGCGTAGTCGGGACTTGTTGTGTTCTATTCAATGTGACAGGTGGGACTGTCTAACAACACTCACTTGAGTATCTCTATGAAAGACGTGTAAGTCATATCTAAGGATGCTATGCTAGGAACAGCCCTTGACCCTTCATGCGGGTTGCGATTGACATCTTACTGCTCACGTCTCCTCCTCCCCTGGATACCATCGGCCATGCACACAACTTGTCAGGCCAGGTGGATGGTCAAGTCTTAAGCTACATGACCACTCGCTGTCGACAGGCTATGGTCTTACTGAGGCAGATCATCTCTAACATCAAATTCAACGCACTCAGCCTCAGCCTGAGGCAGACTGCCTCACATTACATGGATCTTGACTTGACCGCCATAGCAGGCGGTTCAACTGTGAAGGACTAAGTCGTCTAGCTATCGATTTTCCTTTCACCTTATACCATCACTGATTTCATGTGTCGCAGAAGCCTTCCTCATCACTCGCGGAGACATGAGGCATCTCAAGCAAAAGTTATTGGCAACTCTGTTAGTTCCATCGTGGATGGGAATATATACCTTATGCCACCGATATGTCCGTACGACACTCAGGGTATCGACCGGGGAATGAGATGTCCTTCTCGTACAGAAGGTTTGATCAGGCGCTAATTCAATTGTGCGCCATACAAGTCTGCGTTGTTATCGAGAGTAACACACATCTGTTCTCTCATAAGGCAGTTGTCCGTACTATGAGATAACACAACACCACGGCCAAGTGTATGTTTCGGGAACGTAGTACTGATCATTTACAGACGATAACAATAGTTTGGCGGCAGCGGCAAGGTATCGTCGTCAAGTAACTTTCAAGCGGTTGAGTTAGATGAATAGTATGTTGAATCTGGCAGTGATTATGATGAGATTATCCCAAGTTGAGTTGGAATGTGTGATAGATTGCGTTACTGCTTATAATGAACGATAGTAACGCGGCTGAGTACGTTCGCTGACTGCGACCTCCTGCGAAAACCGGATACGAATCGGCGAAGCGGGGCAATGCTCTTACACTGTCGTATTACAGTAGCTTCCGCTCGAAGACCATCTTCCATCTTGGCAGATTTCTGAGTATCACTTGCTGGGTTACCGAAGGTCTCCGGTGAGGAAGGACTCTCTCTGAATGACGAACACAGATGCATACGACTCTTGACGATTGGGATGATTGGGATTACACTTACAACGAAG
Source organism: Perkinsus marinus ATCC 50983 (assembly GCF_000006405.1). Lineage (NCBI taxonomy): Eukaryota > Perkinsozoa > Perkinsida > Perkinsidae > Perkinsus > Perkinsus marinus. The sequence continues at coordinate 82,226 of NW_003208911.1, read as the reverse complement.
CATAATCAGCAGCCTCACTATGGCTCTC
>NW_003208911.1:49212-82098 GCF_000006405.1 Perkinsus marinus ATCC 50983 | reverse complement strand
CTTGCTCTTCAACTTCCCATCTTCGACCCATCGAGCCATCCAGCTCCGGGCTAAGAATGCATGATATGAATCGATGCCAAACTATGTCGGTATTACTCCCGCCAACCCAAGTGATTCCCTTCACTCTCGGATGGTCACTCGGTGGTGGTGATGGAGGTGTTCGAGACTTGCTTGAGCTCATCAACATCCCAACATCTACCTCTTCCCCTTCATGCTTTGGAAAGGATGAATAATGATCCTACATAGAATCAGCTATGTAATGATGGTAGCAGCAGTAGTGATAGTGGAGGAGGGCAGCAAGTGAACCCACCCTATTGCCCGGTCGACCTTCGAGTCTCGCCAGCTTAGCTTGACGATGATCATCTACATCCTCGTCAGGGAAGGGCCTCCGAAGACGACGACTATCGAAAGGACATTCCCCAACGATACAACCGACAGAAGCCTAATACCCTATATCTTGAGAGCGCGGGTTGGCAGCATGCTTGGAGGCATAAGGCCATGCCTGAGGATCAGAGCTGTCAGCCACAAGCATTCTAGAGTAGATCCAACCGAGTGAAGATTGTTCGGCATTTCATCTCCACAATTTGCAGTCATCTTGTCGAGTGTGGCTGTCCACGATGGTGCTTCCATTGTAGAGGTCGTGGCGGGATGTCTAGGCAAAAGATAATGGTTGTTGGTAACCGCCACCGACGATCCAACAACTACCTCCTCATCGCCTCTCGTACTGACTCGTGTGGGGTAGATGGGGGGCCAGGAGCACGCTCACATGTGGTGGACCTTCCTTGAGATGCTGATGCTGTCGAATGCTGCTGCTGCTGCTGCATGGAGGCCTCGTACATCCTCATATAGGATCCCGCACACATCCTTCGGAACTACCATCAATGATGTGGAGGAGGAGGACATTCACCATCACTACCTTAGCCCACTCAACGTTCAATTGCTGCTTCTCGTGTTGTATACGTCGACGCTCTTGACGAAGGGCAAATAGGAGGTTGGCTAAAGACTCCAACGTAGACTCCAGGGAAGTCTGGAAAAATACAAGATAACGACGCTGATGCACCACAGCCACCGAGCCTCACTAGTGCATCGACTCTAGCGATCCCGGCGGATCCCGTGGGTCGTGGACTACTGCTGCTCCTAGCGTTGGCCACCTCATTGAGTAGATCAACCCCTCCAGCAGCGTTCCTGGTAAATAGTGGAGGGGGAGGTATACTATGTGATGGTAAAGACGTTGGTCGAGGCACAGAATTCATGGAGTGAAAGCCTCAACAATGCTGCTACAAAGATCCACAAAGGCTGAGCTGAGACAGAGACGAGACGGTTAAGTGTCGACGCCGCGTCACCACACCTACTAATTCACTAAGAACGCAAGAGACATTGATGATGTTGATAGCGACATCTTCGTCAAGTATATGTGGAAGTAGTATAGTACGATGATGGTAATTAAAGGGTGTTGCTGCTACCCAATACACCACGGCCTACACCACACGACGCCTACCTGGTGGGATCATCGGACTCGTAGCAATAACAGTAGTAATAACAATGATAATCTCTGGAAGAATGAGAGTGGGTACAGAAATAAACAGAGTTATGCATAGTAAGAGTAGGTTGTCAGATAGATGGTGACTGTAGTGTTGATGCCATCATATCGATAGACCACCAAAATACTCCATATCAGTTACCACAGATCATCGATGATCACTGTTGCTACTACGGTGGCCGTTGCCGAGTGATCTCACATAGCATACTTCTGCGTCCATTCTCTAGCGATGGCATCATGCTTAGTCCTATCACCCTTGTACATGTGGGCTATCTCAGGGACGAAGGGATCGTTGGGGTTAGGATCAGTAAGCAATGAGGAGATCGACAACAGAACCTATACAGTATTGTTGATAATATGATCATACGGATGATATCTATTCCTCCTCCTTCTTACCTTGGATATAGTTAGTGCTGGACTCCATTGGTCCTTGAGGATATCGAGACAGATGGAACCATTAGCACTGATATTGCAGTGATATATCTTCGTAGTGAAGTGACACTTTGGTGGCTTGAAGGGATAGTCACTGGGGAAGGTGATGTTGAGGAAGAATACACCTCCTTCATAAGGAGAATCCTTAGGGCCCATGATAGTTGCTTGCCAGTGGAACATATCATCACCTAACAACAACGAACCAGTAAAAGCTACACGAAGTGATTGTCCAACTAGAGCGTACCGATAGGGCCAGCGGAACAGTTAGCTGGAGGGTCGCGACTGAGATCCTGTAACTCCTTGTTGATACGTCGTAGAGCCATTAGATCAATACCAGGATATGAATACAAGAAGAACGAAAGGAAAATCCTAATATGAGAATCAGGTAACTGAGCAATCATATCATCACCATTAACAAAGGAACCCTAGAGTATGGGAAGCTAGGCACGGTTCTATGTGATAATTGAGCTGTTGAGCATCACAATTGGTCCAATGTCTGCATCTACACAAACTACCATTCACCACCTCACCGTGCTATTACGATGGTCTCTTATTACTCTCCACCCAATTGTAATGATGACGCAAGCGGTAAATTAACGAGTCCCTTGACTGATAATATCAGTGTAACAAGTATAATAGTGGTATTAATGACATCACGAATGATCGTCAGCGATGATGATGATGACCAGCACCATCATCAACTCAATATCCGCAATCTTCATCATCATCAACAGCTACTTCTTCACATGGCATACTTCTGCGTCCATTCCCTGGCGATCTCGTCATGTTTAGCCCGATTGGTCTTCAACATGTGGGCAATCTCGGGAACAAACGGATCATCAGGATTGGGATCAGTAAGCAATGAGGAGATCGACAACAGAACCTATACAGTATTGTTGATAAAATGATCATACAGATGATATCTATTCCTCCTTCTTACCTTGGATATAGTTAGTGCTGGACTCCATTGGTCCTTGAGGATATCGAGACAGATGGAACCATTAGCACTGATATTGCAGTGATATATCTTCGTAGTGAAGTGACACTTTGGTGGCTTGAAGGGATAGTCACTGGGGAAGGTGATGTTGAGGAAGAATACACCTCCTTCATAAGGAGAATCCTTAGGGCCCATGATAGTTGCTTGCCAGTGGAACATATCATCACCTAACAACAGTATTATTGAGGGTATCGCTATAAAGGAGTGCACACCTATCGGGCCAGCAGAGCAGTTCGCTGGAGGGTCACGACTGAGCTCCTCGAGCTCCTTATTGATACGCCTTAAAGCCATATTAACTAATAACAAGAAAACTACCCAAGAGAACATCTAGCTGGGGAATATCCTCAGGAGGAGGGACCGGGACAATTCTAGACCCTCAATAACTGCTACTGAAGAACAGAAATTCACTAACCTCCCCGTGGTGAATGGTAAGGTGTACTATGAGAACCTCACCAACGTCGCATCAGCCGTTTGGATCTTCTTCCCGACTAACACACACAGAAACTTCGAGGTGCTCTCATTAACCTCTAACCCTAAACCAGACAGGCAGTGCGACACAAATCCGCTGAGCAGTCGACAGCTAGAACGATTAAGATTGGGCGAAGAATTCCGATTACGCGCGTATCCGCGCATAATCGTCGGTTCCATAATTTTGTGGTGTTTTGAGAAAGTGAGCCCAACGGGGCCCAGTGCTGGGTGGATCCCGCGCCGGTTTCGCCAAGAAACCCAACCCATCGCCTCAACAAAAATTGCGCGCGCTGGGGTGGGGGCCCCGGGCGCGCGCTAAAATCAAACCGGCTTTACCTGCGGCTAGAGTATATAGGCAAAATGAAGCCGTCTTCTCGCGACCTAGCCGTTCAATTGCGTTGAGTTTTAAATAGCATACGTAGCAGCCCGACACAGGTTGAGCACGCACTAGTCTGCGAGAATGTAACACAACAGTTTCGACAAGGAGCCGATTTAAAATGACCGCAAGTTCGAATCCCAGGCCTGACAATTTTAAATCTTTTATTCATGTCACAAAAACCTAGCGGAGCGATGCAGTCCGGCAAGATTCACGCAATTGTGCTGTCTCTGAAAGTCGTCTTCGCCCGATTCGTGCAGCTCAGTTGGTAGAGCGCCCGCCCATCATGCGAGAGTGCGCAGGTTCGATTCCCACGGTTGGCGTTTTTCATATATCTTCGTAAAACGTGTGTGTAATGTTGGATTGCTAACTTCAGTGTGATTTTATCTCCTATTATCTGTAAACAACGAATAACAACGTCGGATGATGTATATTTGTGTTGCAAATATTAGCTCGATGTTTTGTCAAGAAAAACGTTGCGTCAGAACACCGTGCGATGTTTTGAGAGGCATCCATTTCCACGATTGCTAATTTCTCGTGTGTATCCAAAACGTGTCGAACATTTTCTTGAGATAAGTATGTAACAAAATATATTTAGTAAGTCTCGTTGGTAACCTATTATACCTGATATCACTTTTTCTCTAGCTCACCACGCCTGTACACTTACTTGGCGGTTCGGACAGATTTTCTGGCCGAACCGCCCCAGCAGCAGTAATGCCTTTATTTGCTTTTTCTCTTCGTCCGTTTCTTTCATCATATGAGAAGTACTGCTCCATAGGCCTCTAAGATTGAAATGTGCATCACAAGTTAATTGCTATCACGGCAGTGCCGTTTTGGCTTCGAAGAAGCACGCTTGTGGCTCTCATTTTTCACCTAGCGTCCTCATACCTTCTCGCACCGGACCCTTGGTGCAACCACCCACTTCGGGAGACAAGAGTCTTCCGCGAGCCGAATGTGTGGGGAGGGTACCACTTTTGGGCGAGCGCTAAAACCAACTTCCGGGCATCCCTGGCCGGAACCTATCGTGCTTCGGTTTGCCCATTGCTTACGCGATTTTCGCTCTCCACCGACAGATTTCGTTCAGACTTTCCAAATACTCTCCAACATTAACAGAAAGAGGAAATCTACTCAAAAGACTCTTCTGTACGCATTGAGGCCTCTGAAATAACTTAAAAACATCGTTTTTTAGCCGTCTCTCGCCTTGCTCTCTTACCTCTTTCCTGTCTCGTTCTGAGCAAATCACGTCTCCTGTGGAAATCCGGATCGCCCGAGCCGAGTGGAAATTGCTCGCTTAGTCATCGAAGAGCGCACGCCCACTCACAACACACAGTGTCACAAGAGACGGTCTACCGCCAATGCAGTCTCCTCGTGTAGGATATTACGATTGGTCATCTTGTCATTCTTCGCTTTATACCTTCCACAGTGCCTCTTGCCCGATAAGCGCGCTGTACGTGGCAGTCTGCAAACCCTAAGTAGCTCTTGTAATAGGTGTGCTTTCAGAATACGACGTGTTTATTCACAAATAATGCCTCAAAGCCTTTTCGAAGGAGACATGCGTTATATCTGACATATGATTTCTCAGATTGATCTCGTGGGAGTGTCTGGCGAAGTATCCTCACCATAACATTGTGCGGTTCAAGAGGGTCCGCGAGGAGACTAGATGAACCGCTTCTCCGAAAACCTATTGCCTTATCCACTCTTTTCAGTGGCGTTAGCGGGTGTACCGCATCTACGATGCGTCAACGTCTTGGACTGACGCAGTTAATGCTTCTGCTTCATGGTACTGGAGAGATGCTTGGCTTTAGCATTTCCTCTCACGTACATAAGTACATGTTTTGCACTATCTACCTACTTCGCGGCTGGTAGTCATTGTTCGGAGCGCCCGTTTGACAGCAATAAGAGACGAAAATGCTTGCAAAGGTAACCCCCCAGTCTCTTGGTGCAACCATCCACAATTGGAATCAAAGATCTCCAGCGAGCTCATTTGGGGGAGGGGCCCTTTTTGGGCGAGCGCTCAACTTCCCACGTCCCGGCGCCGGGACACCTTCGTACTGCAAACACGGCATATCTAATAGTCATCTTTGAAAGTAGCCTAAACTTTTTTTTCAAAATGCACATATATTTCAAGATTATCCCTAAGAGTTTATCACCGCAATATCACGCTCAGAAAAGGTCTGTAACATTCAAAAAGAATAAAAAACCATGCTCCCGTCACGTCTCCTCCTCTTACACTCTTGCCTTTCTTGTCTCGAAAGCGTACGCCATTTTCCACAGTCTCGCGCTCCCAGTTAAGCGCTCGAAAGAGAGTACTCTCTTTTTCCGGCTGGAAAAACTCCCGCGTGCCGCTCGAATCTGCACACTTGCAATCTTCGACGATAGACTGCATATTTAGCGTTTTTTAATCACTTGTTCTTTCCTTACATGCTCAGCTTCCTCCCACTTGTAGTTCTTTCTTATTATTGGATACTTTTCGACAGTGACTTTGAGGTATTCACTGTAAAATGGATTCTTTTTCCTTCACAACATGAAGATACCCGTCGTTAAGGTCATGACAAGCGATTGAAGAATTGTGATATGGACCGGAGAAGCAGAGTCGTATACACGGCCGCGTGATGGCTCGTCGAGGCGATAGCCTCGCCCGAAGGGAGAGCCATCGCTTTGACATTCAAAGTGCAACTTAATGCGTGGTTGACTTTCGTTTACAGAAGGCCCCGGTGACGATTGGTCACCGGATAATAATCGCTCTGTTCGATAATGGGCGGATATCGCCTCACTTCAATAGACTTGTACTATAAATCCTTCCTTCATGTTCATTTCACGTCCATGCTTCCTATCGTTCTACACGTAGAGTGAAATTCTTCTACATTTTCGGGATCTAATAGGTCAAGCAAGGCCCCCCCGCGGCTTCTAGGTGGATCCCGCGCCGGTTTCGCCAAGAAACCCAACCCAACGCCTTAACAAAATTGCGCGCGCTGGGGTGGGGGCCCCGGGCGCGCGCTAAAATCAAACCGGCTTTACCTGCGGCTAGAGTATATAGGCAATTTGAAAGCCTCTTCTCGCGACCTAGCCATTCAATTGCGTTGAGGTTTAAATAGCATACGTAGCAGCCCGACACAGGTTGAGCACGCACTAGTCTGCACAAATGTAACACAACAGTTTCGACAAGGAGCCGATTTAAAATGACCGCAAGTTCGAATCCCAAGCCTGACAATTTTAAATCTTTTATACATGTCACAAAAACCTAGCGGAGCGATGCAGTTCGGCATGATTCACGCAATTGTGCTGTCTCTGAAAGCCGTTTCCGCCCGATTCGTGCAGCTCAGTTGGTAGAGCGCCCGCCCATTATGCGAATTTACGCAGGTTCGATTCCCACGGTTTGCATTTTTCATATATCTTCGTAAAACGTGTCGTAATGTTGGATTGCTAGCTTCAGTGTGATTTTATCTCCTATTATCTGTAAACAACGACTAACAACGTCGGATGTGTATACTTGTGTTGCAAAATATTGGCTCGATATTTTGTCAAGAAAAACGTTGCGTCAGAACACCGTGCGATGTTTTGAGAGGCATCCATTTCCACGTTTGCTAATTTCTCGTGTGTATCCAAAACGTGTCGAACATTTTCTTGAGATAAGTATGTAACAAAATATATTTAGTAAGTCTCGTTGGTAACCTGTTATATCTGATATCACTTTATCTCTAGCTCACCACGCCTGTACACTTACTTGGCGGTTCGGACAGATTTTCTGGCCGAACCGCCCCAGCAGCAGTAATGCCTTTATTTGCTTTTCCTCTTCGTCCGTTTCTTTCATCATATGAGAAGTACTGCTCCATAGGCCTCTAAGATTGAAATGTGCATCACAAGTTAATTGCTATCACGGCAGTGCCGTTTTGGCTTCGAAGAAGCACGCTTGTGGCTCTCATTTTTCACCTAGCGTCCTCATACCTTCTCGCACCGGACCCTTGGTGGATCCCGCGCCGGTTTCGCCAAGAAACCCAACCCATCGCCTTAACAAAATTGCGCGCGCTGGGGTGGGGGCCCCGGGCGCGCGCTAAAATCAAACCGGCATTACCTGCGGCTAGAGTATAAAGGCATTTTGAAAGCGTCTTTTCGCGACCTAGCCATTCAATTGCGTTGAGGTTTAAATAGCATACGTAGCAGCCCGACACAGGTTGAGCACGCACTAGTCTGCGAGAATGTAACACAACAGTTTCGACAAGAGCCGATTTAAATGACCGCAGTTCGAATCCCAGGCCTGACAATTTTAAATCTTTTATACATGTCACAAAAACCTAGCGGAGCGATGCAGCCCGGCAAGATTCACGCAATTGTGCTGTCTCTGAAAGTCGTGTCCGCCCGTTTCGTGCAGCTCAGTTGGTAGAGCGCCCGCCCATCATGCGAGATTGCGCAGGTTCGATTCCCACGGACCACGTTTTTCATGCACTCTCGTAAAACGTGTGTGTAATGTTGGATTGCTAACTTCAGTATGATTTTGTCTTCTACCGTTTGTATACAACGATTACCAACGTCGGATGATGCATATTTGTGTTGGAAAATATTAGCTCGATATTTTGTCAAGTTGCGTTGTCAGAACGCCGTGCGATGTTTTGAGAGGCATCCATTTCCACGATTGCTAATTTCTCGTGAGTATCCAAAACGTGTCGAACATTTTCTTGAGATAAGTATGTACCAATATAATTAGTGAGTCTCGTTGGTAACCTATTATACCTGATATCACCTTTTCTCTAGCTCACCAAGCCTGTACACTTACTTGGCGGTTCGGACAGACTTTCTGGCCGAACCGCCCCAGCAGCAGTAATGCCTTTATTTGCTTTTCCTCTTCGTCCGTCTCTTTCACCATATGAGAAGTACTGCTCCATAGGCCTCCAAGATTGAAATGTACATCACAAGTTAATTGCTATCACGGCAGTGCTGTTTTGGCTTCAAAGAAGCACGCTTGTGGCTCTCATTTTTCACCTAGCGTCCCCATATCTTCTCGCACCGGACCCTTGATCGCGGCGTGAGGGTAACTGGCCAGAAATGGCAATATCGGAATTGGGGCCGGTATGCCATAGCTCATACATCCACTCCACGAATGTGATCACCGAGTATGGCTTTTCAGTCCTTCCCTTCAAGTGTTCAATAGTACCCATAAACTATTTGTAGTCCTCTTGTGTATGTCGTCTAATAATAGACTCTCTATGTGATACCTAATGCTATGTGTAGCATAGTTATTGTTGATAAGTTGCCACAGTATGTTGTCTCACGGCACCATATACAGTACAATTTACTCTTGTATATTACTACAGGTCCTCTTCACAATCGTCAGCCCATCCCTCCTTTCAATGATTGCTCCCTGGTCGGTTTTGGCCATCAACATCTTTGTTCCCTTTGCAGTCCCTTGAGTGGCATAACCTGGGTGGCTGGGAGTGTCGAGACCTTATCACAGGGATCGAGTCTCAATAAGCCCTGGTAGAGCAGTACCTTAACTTGCTGACTAGAGTCCTAGGTAACCCTCTGTGGGTTACCCCTCGTACCCGGAAATGAACCCCGCATGACGCTATGGCCGTGCTAGCTCGAGTTTGTCGCCCGAGGAATAGGACCGCCTGGTAAGATGGAACCATTGCCCCTGATTATGACAGGGTTAGAGGAACTCGAGGAAATGGCCGTGGAGGGGCAGAGACAAAGAGTGCTGATGCACTCTACAAGGTTTAGGAGGAGACCGAGGTGAGAGGCGTGGGAGCTGAGGATGACTAACAAGTTTAATACGATATATCGACCAGAATAACTCGATATTTTGTACTGACAAGTTCCAAAGATATCGGCTCGGGAGAGCTGATGAACGGCATGAGGGATGATTGGGTCGAGCTCCCTATCAATAACAGTTAATTTGAAAGAATTAACGGAGGTGTTTGAGCTACTAGTATCGTTTCGTCTCTGTTTGTCCATGACTCGATGTGCTTGGTAATGACCAATGTAATGATCACTCACCGATGTGTAGATCCTCCAGCAGGAAGCCCAGGAAATAACGGAGTTGGTAGCGACGTAATTGCTGGAGTGAAGTGTGTTTTCGAAAGATTCCGGCAGAGGGTCGACCTCAACGGGCCAGAAACTGATAAGCTCGCTGCATTGAAGTATTACTAGTTTCATCGATGTCAAGTGTCGTGTTGTCTGAATGAGAGGTCCGCGGCTACTACCCGAGGCTGCTACCTCTGTTGTTTAGTTTTTGTGAGGCGCTATTGACAGAGGCGCCCGCCTTATGGCAGCTGATCCGTGAATGGAGTTCCCAGCATACCGCGATAAAAGATGGATAACTAAGATAATGAAAGGATTTCAAATGCCTGTAAACGTCGGTCTTATTCGGCCGATGATTGACTGGCGACATTTCAGGATGGAGTATTGGATGACACGGATATAACCCCCGATTACCTCAGCAAGGACCCTACAGCAGGCTTCTTTACCTCTAAAGTGGCCAATGTGAAGGATCAGATCAAACGAGCACTCTTTCGGTTCGTAGTAGTTATATGATAGCATCTACTTGGCTACGATCAGCTTGAAGGGGTCATCGCTCATTTGCCTCAGGCATTGTCTTTTCAAGATTCAGAACGTGGAGGTGCAAACACTCCAGAAAGAATGCGAGGAGAAGTCCCGATGGCTCGAGGGAGTCCGACATCTTAGTGATACCGATACCAACTGGGTAACGTGGGCTGCTACCAAGAAGTTCACGCGACGGGATAAGGATCCCTTCACGGTTTTGCGGAAGGAACGGTGGACAATTAGAAGGTGATTATTGTCTCCATTGCATCGATACTTTGGTTATTAATACTTCAGATGCGGCGTGCCAATACTTATGATGTTATATACTTTCGTGAAGGTGGTGGTGATGGTTTCTCCACACGTGTCATGCCTGTTAGATGGATGGATAGGCTTCGGGGTGCCTATTTCTACTACTTCGAGTGATGACCGGAATGGTTTCTGTACTCTTATTCGGTTATGAGTTATCACTTACAGGATGAGGACCATCAGCCATTGTAAGGCTGGAGGAATCTCTCACAGCTACTTCCGATGATAACGATCACTTCTTCGACGGCTACGAATACGCAGCTTATCAGGATTACTTTGATGCGTAAATGCCTTCCCCCACCCTGATGTCTGTACGCGGCATCGTGACGTTCATCAGAGAGAGTCGTCAGTTCCCAGGTACTATGCAGCTGGGGGGGGATTGGCAAGGAGGGTAGAAAGTTTTCATCCGTGATAAATGTCAGGGGTATGATAGTCGGACTCAATTGCCGAGTAGGATGTCGCTGGTCAGTGTGGGGTACATATAGTTTCTGGCTCGGCGGGGAGGTGACGGTCGGCACATGAATGATATGATAATGATGAATGTGCAGACCTCAACACCTCTTCAACACCTAACACTGTAACTACTTGTGTTGCGAGTCAGAGGCATGTATATTTGGGCAACTCACGCAATGATCATAAGCATAGTTCTCAGGGACGCGCTGACGATAAGGTCGGTTAGGGGGGAGAGGCTACCGAGTGAAGAGGTTGGATATACTTAAGTTTGTGATGTAGGGAAGACCGCTCCTACGTGGCTAGCGTGATAGGAGCCCTCGCTGGGGCAGCTTTGGAAAGCACATATAATTGGGGCGCGCGCGATAAGCGGTCAGCGGAGCGATTCGACACATGTTTTGAAAGTATCACTCGAAGTGATTAATTTTGCAAAGTCGTTCACCAAATTTACCGGGAGGGTGCAAGGGAGGGACTCAGCCGAAAGCATACAGAGGGAAAAATCGATGATGGTTATTTTTTTGTGGGAAGATTATTCTCTGAGATGGTCCTCGAGGGTGCTGCCAAGGGCCGTGACGTTGGTCATACCACCACCACCACTGCCACTTCCAGCGGCGGCAAGAAGATCAGTGGTGGTGCCTTCCAAACGATGGGACTGTCAGATCCGCTCTTTAAGGCTATTCAGAAGATGGGGTAATAACCCCTTGGGGGACGCGGTTGTTGGTATGTGTCGAGACCTCAGATACAACCAGCCCACGCCAATCCAGAGGAAGGCTATACCCGCGATCCTCGGTGGTAGTGATGTAGTGGCTATGGCTAGAACGGGGAGTGGTAAAACGGCTGCTTTTGTTATACCAATGGTACTACTCGGGAGAGGAGGTTCTGCATCAACTGCAAGTATTCTGATAGATACAAATCTTGAAGGGTCATAGTGAGGTTGTTGGAGCCAGAGCCGTTATTCTATCGCCTACCCGTGAGCTAGCCATGCAGACTATCAAGGTCACTAGGATGCTTGGTAAGAAGGTCATCGTAATGGGAATGCATGATAATAGCTTCTCTTAGGGAAATTCACAGACCTCCGATTATGTCTTATCGTTGGCGGTCACAGCATGGAGTCTCAGTTCGATAGGCTCTCTAGTAACCCCGATGTGCTCATCTGTACACCAGGACGCCTGGTAGTAAGGGTAGTGGTGCTATACTAAATGGATACTTCAACAATGCTAATCTGATCGAATAGCTGTTGGCTTGTTTTTACCCATTCTCACGAAGCGTCGTCGTCCGATACCTCATTGAAGCCTTGGTAGGTCCATCACATGGTGGAAGCGGACTTATCTCTACAGCGGGTACAGTATATTGTTTTCGATGAGGCTGATAGGCTCTTTGAGATGGGTTTCGCTGATGATATGCAAAGTAATACTACTATTCTCCTGTATGGGCTACACGCTATTCATGTTGAGGTATTCTTAAGGCGACTCCACCTTCTCGACAGTGTCTGCTATTCTCTGCTACTCTACCTAGTCAGCTAACACAATTCAGTAGAGCTGGTCTAAGGTCTGAATCTACTGAGTTCATCCGTCTTGACGTGAGTGCTGCTGCATTATAAGCGAATTCACCATTACATTCATTCCCAGGTAGAGCATACGATATCAGACACGCTTGATTTGTGGTTCCTCTATACCACTGCAGACTCCAAGCCAGCGGCACTAGTAGCGTTGCTCCGCAAGTAGGGGAGTGGATGGTATGTTAACTAGGGTATGCTCACATCGTCTGGTAGGCTCCAATCCATGGGTAATAAAAGTACTGGGGATGCGACAGGGGTCGCTGGTGTGGAGGGGAAAAGCAAGGGTGGGAAGAAGGGGGCACGGTCATCGAAAACTATAGTAGGCTCACTGTGGGGGGACGAATGTCTATGGCATCGTGGCTTTAGGTATTCGTCGCGACTCGTCATAACGTAGAGTTCTTCGCATCACTGCTTACCCAAGTTGGTATTAGTAACGCCCCTATCTATGGGTCTATGGACCAGACCCAGAGGACTTCTAGTCTATCTAAGTTCCGATCGGGGAAGGCATCAGTAGTGCTCATACCCCTCCTTTCACACGAAGATCCTTACATCAGGTTTTGTTGGTGACTGATGTGGCCGCTAGAGGTATTGATATACCTCAGTTGGACTATGTCATCAACTATGACTTCCCTTCAAGCTCCAAGCTCTTTGTGCATAGATGTGGGAGTAGGTCGACGGTTAGAGATATCCCCCAGCTGCTTGGGAATCTCATAGCTTATCATTATAGGAACTGCCCGAGCTGGAGCCAAGGGGTTATGTGCCTCACTCGTCACACACGACGATATGCCTTATGCAGTTGAACTCATGCTGTTCCTAGGTGGTAGCTTGGGGAGTATTGCCTTCTCCGTCATTGGGGATTATACATCTTCTATTGATGTTAATCAGCTGTGAATATCCCTTGCTTTGATACATAGTGATTCGAATTGGAGTGGTGGTGTCGTTGCAGGTCGGAAGCTCGGCCTGCAGGCCTTAGGTAGCGACCATCCTATCCCTGCTGAGGGTGATGGAGATGATGGTGAAGTGGACGAGAAGAGACTGTGTGTTATCGGCGGCATCCCTAGTGTACAGGAGGAAGTCGAGACGGTGAGCATTACGAGACCCCTGGTTCGATTCCCAGTGATGGTACTTTTCCGTAGGTTCGCCGACTTGTATCTGGGGATGCTGAGCTGGCCTCCTTGCAGCGATCAATGATGAGTGCATATCATCTCTACTACAAAACTAGACCAGCGGCCTCCAACCAGAGTGTAATGACGACCCTGCTCCTTGGTGCACTCAGCGCATGTCCAGGTTCGACGGGCGAAGTTGATCCTTAGAGCTGAGGCGGGTGGGCCTCAAAGGCTCCTGGACACCCCGCATCCTGCTTTCAGGACGGCTGCTGATCTTGGTAATGGCTGCCTATTTAGAGGAGTACAGCCGGTGGGCAGGGTAGTGTTGGTCAGGTTCACAGAGTGTTGAGGATATGAAGGAGAAGCTCGATATGATAGCACAGCTTCGTACGTTCCTCTCTTTGGTTAATGCCATGTATGGAGTATTGCCACTTGAACATGTTGTTGATCTCTATAGGCTCCTTCCGTCCCTCCCAACAGCCTAAGTCGACTGGAACTAGCAGCACTACTGCTATCAAACCTGAAACAATGGCTGAGATATCTCAGCATGTGGTGAGTTCATGGTTGTCCGTGGCATTAGCTAGGACATGTTCACTGTAGGTAGCACCAAGAAAGTTACGACATGATCTCAAGAGGATGTCGCGAGTGAGGCAACAACAAGAACACCAACAACTGGAGTCACAAGAGCAGGAAGATGAAGACAGCGACGTAGAGGAATCTGTAACTGGGGAGGGAGAGGTACTACTCATAATGAGTATCATAGTACTAATATGTCGTGTATAGATGGAGGATGTACAAGTTGGGCAGAAGAGGCCACTGGCATCCTCGCAGCGAGCGGCGACTGATGACAAGCGGACTCATCGTATGCTTAGTAAGAGGGCTCGGAGGAAGCTCGAGAAGAATGGTAAATGCTAACGACCGCACTGGGTCGTAAGTGTCGCTCCAGGTGGTAGTTTACCACAGCCGAATGAGGCTGGCCTCGCTGTTGGTGGGAGAAAGAAAACATCTTATCATCTTGAGGATGGTGTCAGTGTGTTCAACCAGACCACATGTCGATCCAACCAGTTTTACCTTGGTAAATAGGCTCTCCCTCGTTCCTGGTTCACTACTCCTCAGGGTCTGTTGATGCTGACCAGTCTATTGAGGCTAAGGAGAGGGAGAAGCAGTTGGACATAGAGAAGGCCCAGCTGGATTTGGTACCTGATGATCGAGAGTCGATGACTAAGGCGAAGAGTGTTATGCGATGGGATGCTAGGAAGAAGAAGTAAGCTCGGGCTGGATAACAATCACAAACCGCCAGTCTTGAAATATATGTTCGCTTTCCTCAGTTGAGTTCAGGAGTTTCCTCGTTAATCGTAGAGTTTAACTACGAAAATTTCTCAAAATTTCCTCGGAATTTCCATATTGTCACCAACACATGTGGTTGATGATGTGCATATTTCCCACGCTATGAACTGGAGGACAGGTATCTCCCTGTGATGGTCGCTGGTGATGGCGGGGCTCCAATAGCAGCATCTAGGAAGAGGCGTAACGAGGCTGGCAAGGTATCAGGCAGCAGGATTTGCTGGAGGGGTGGTACTCTTGGGTTGAATGCTGTCAGTTGGTGAGTGGTGAGATGGAGAAGAGTGATATCTACTCTAAGTGGTTGAAGTCAAGTCATAAGAGGATACAGAAGGTCGGGGAGTTGGAGGATAAGCAGGTTGGAAATACATCGTTATGAATCTTGACCTATCTCCATCACAGAATAATACAGCATTCACGGCACCGAGAAAGGCTATCACTATTGAGGATGATAATGAGGAGGATCGGGGGACAGGCTCGGGTGGGGGAGCTAGGATGGTCAAGGAGTTCCATGGTGGAGTCCAGAAGGAGTACTCGAAGGCTGTCCCCACTTTGGTTCACTTGTTGTCTTAGGTTTCTCACGAATAAACAGAAGCGACATCTCGCTAAGCAAGATAGAGTGATGGGTAGGGTTGGAGTAACGTCAAGAGGCGATAATGCTAAGGATGAGCTATTGCATGCTAGTCAGTAAGATCTACTCTCCAGAGTTGTATCACCACCTCATTATGGATGTGGTTACCTTTAGAATTGCCAAGAACCGCAAGAAGAAGACGATGACTAAGATCATGCAGGACCCCAAGAGGAGGAAGGCCTTTGCAGCCAAGAGCAAGGTACATATTATTATAGTCATCAGCAGCATCATCATCATGCTATGTACATCCACTTCATTTATACCATGTTCTACCTTATTAGGCCGCTTTCCGAGCCAAACAGGCTGAGAAGTTAGCACATCGTGGGGCTCCTAGGAGGTCTTTCGCCATTGGAGACAATAGTGGTCAGTTTGCTCAACTGCTGATTATCAATGCTAGTAGTAGTAGTTATGATCCTTTTCAGGAGGGAAAGGTCGGGGTCGTCGTCGATGATGATGATGAGGGTACAGGCAGCAGTAATCTAATAATCAAGTTGTTTACCAAACTGTATACTGTGGCATTGTTTTCCATCAACAACAACGTCAATACGTTTCTTACATTCTTCCCCTTCTGTTGTGTTCACAGAATGAAAGTTTGCACATTAGAAGTTGAGTGTTACTATTGATGAGGTGTAGTGGAGGCGATGACGGTGGTGATCGACGCTCCTATGAGGTAATTGATTGGCTAGCCCTTGATATTGGAGGGACACTTGCAAAGGTCGCCTGTGTTGAGGATAGAATACCAGGTGAGGCTAGTCTAGTCGTATTCACTGACTAGAAGGTCTACATTGGTACCCCTCTCAGTGGAACGTGTTAAGGAAGCCGGACTCTCAGTGAGTCGAGATGAGAGGTCTCTCAAGACATCTAGTGGCAAGTCTCTTGCTTTCTTCCTATTCTCCAGTCGAGAAGGTCAGCTAAGCACTACGGTAAGTAACTCTCTGCATCCTTGTGTCATCGACATGTTGTTGTTGTAAGATGGCATTCCTCGAGCTCGTAGTGTTGGAGCATTATCCTCTGGGTACACTACCCAGGCCTACTATACGAGCTACTGGTAAGTGGTGAACCCCTCCTTCTTGCAGCTACCCTTTACCATGTAGGAGGTGGTGCTGTGAAGTTCGCGTCTGTGATACGTGAACGGTTAGATGCTGATATCGTTAAGGTTGATGAAATGGACAGTCTAGTGAGGTACTCCTACTACTGGAGCACCTCTCGAATGCCCATGCTTGCCTCCTTCTCCTCCTCAGCGGCTTGTCGCTACTTCTCAACACCGATGGTTCCTTATTCCAATATAACATTAAACATAAACGACGTCAAGTGATAGATACTAGTGCTATGGAGGGTGTCGAAGGCAGAGGCTTCTTCCCTTTCCTACTATGCAACATAGGTAGGCTGCTGCTGCTGCTGTCGCCGTGATACTCTGTCATGGTATTGCCTCTAGATCATCATCATTATCATCATGTTCAGGATCGGGTGTATCTATATTGAAGGTTGAAGGGCCTGGTAAGTACAAGCGTGTGTCGGGGACATCAGTAGGCGGAGGAACGGTAAGAGGGATAGCACAAGTATTATCTGTCCATTGTTGAAGCCAGTCGTGTTGTCATTATAGCGAGCTATCGTAAAGATGATCATGATCATGATCGTGTCGTGGAGTTGTTGTTGTTGTTGTTGTTGTTAGTCTACCATGTGATACTATATAGGTACTCGGTCTCGGCTCTCTTATGTTCAATGCCCAGAGTTTTGAAGAGATCATCGAGTTGAGCCGGTGAGCTTGAACCCGCACCGTTGTTTCTATTATCACCCTTGGGTCAGGTGGGGAGATGCCCGTCGGTCAGATCTCTCAGTTGGTGATCTTATGGGTACCCAACCTGGATCTGAGCACGGCATGTGGTCAGATGATACATTGGCTAGCTCTATGGGCAGACTCTTTGTAGCGGACCGTCCGAGGACCACATCAAAAGAAGGAAACGAGCTGCCAGGTGGAGGTGAAGGCGGGCACACTTCTCATCATCCCGACTTGTCGTCAGGGAACTTGTGTGCCGGGTTCACAGCTAGTGAGGTTGGGCGTCCTCCCCGGCCAGCTAGAGAGGACCTAGCACAATCCCTCATACAAATGGTCTCTTATAACATAGGCTACATTTCTTACCTGGTTGCCAAAATCAACAAGTGCAGAACTATCTTTTGTAGTGGTAGGATCTAGACTCATCGTATTAGTGGCTGTTTGGTTATCACCAGTTGGTTAGGGAAATACGTCAACAAGCACGAGCCAACGATGGCCAGCATTAGGTAAGCCTAGGAGAGTGAAGTCATTCATATCCTCATCCACGTTGTTCAGCTATGCAGTCGAATGGTATCAACAATGGGGGCAACCACAAGAACAGAATAGACAGACGGACCATATAAGGCCGCCTCCAGGTATGGTGCTGCATCTTGCGACGATGATGGCTCGATGGTGCATTCATCATCAGTTGAAGCAAGTGGAGATGGTACATGCAATGCCACTACAATGACCCTGCCTATACCTATACGTAGTCATGATAAATGTAACAATCATAGACTACTTATGAGATAATGTAGTGACTTGCCTTCTTAGCGCCAACACCAGCTCTACCACCATCCTCTATTGGCCTCGGTGATCCAGTAGAAGTCCTCTTCCTCCAACATGAGGGATATGTTGGAGCAATCGGCGCTCTTATTGTAGACTTGAGCAAGACTTCTCGTGTTTGAGGTCGACCCCATAGACAAGGAAGCCGCCACTCCTCTCTGTGCTTCCGCCTCAGTGTTGTTGTGATTTTTTGCCAAAGGCAAGGTTAGTGTCTCCTGCCTGTTTCTTGCCATTGATTGCTGTACAGTATATGTATCATTACTCACCAGCCTCTGGCCGCAGTGTTCTATCAAGTAAGGGAGGGCTCCTATCACAAATCAGCCTCATTTGAGCTCCTTTGGCATGCTCTGTTGGAATTAGGGCGGTTCTCTTCGGTTCAGTATAGGTGGTCATACGATGTTGATAGCTGTATGAGAGTCCCATCGATATGTCCCTCAGGATGAGGCCACCATCCCTTCTCCTCAAGCTACTGCGCAAACGCCTCCGCATGCCTGAACCACTACCCGTGGTTGATGTTCCCCTGGCTACTGAGGCTATTCATGCAGCACTCTGTCCTGGTATCTCCCCTGGTGTGTTTACTCAGCTGCTCACGCTAGGCATGCGGCTCGGAGCACCACAAGAAGTCACTGTGAATGCGTTGGCTCACCTGCCCGACTCGCTAACCTTTAGAGACCAGACTGAGCTCATTCGACAGCTCATGTTGGAGGGGATGCAACCACATGCTAAGAGAATCCTTCCGAGTGCGGTCGAATGTGTATCCTACCTTGATGCCCCAAAAGATATTCTCTGTATACTCTCCGCATTAACAAAGTGCAATGATGATGATGCGGCAGTTGATCATTTCCTGTGGCTCCTGATCGAGCGGGGAATACTCGTGAAATGGGATGTCCCTGCGCTGTGCAAGATGATTGCTCTCTCTGGTCCAAGGCAGTGAGTCATGTACCAGTTGCCCTGGGCTACTAAAGCCTCTTATTACAGGCACATTCGAAGCGTCGCTCAAATGCTTATAGTGGCTTATCTTGACATACCTCGCTTGATGAGCAAGATGGAACTTTGGATGTCCTCGTCCTCCGCACTCTAGCGGATATCAAGGCCATAGGAGGTGCCTACTCCCTGTACGTAGTTATATACAAATGTTGTTGTTAGTTATGACGCTTTCGAGAGTTGATGAAGTGCTCCTGAGGTTCCCCAAGATAGTGAATTCATGGTCCAAGTATACTGCATCGGAGCTGATGAAGTTGGCCAGTGCAGCACATGCCTTCGCGACATTGGCTCCATCCAATCTGCTCGAATGGAGGATCCCTCAGGTGATACCTGTACAAAAATTACGAGTATGTCGTCCTCTCTTAGCTCGCCGACCTCCTCTCCAATATCACAATTTCAAGCCTATCCATCCGACCCACATCGCGAAGCCTGGCGATGCTGCTCTGGTCGATCTCACGGCTCGCAGCTCTCACAGCATCTAACCCGGTCAGTCCTGAGAGAGCTGGGCTGGTGCTCTCATATTTGCTCACGGACTCGACAGCCCCATCAGGAGATGTCGTTCTTATTGTATGGTCGCTTGCGAGGACTGTTGGTAACTTCAGTGGCTTCATCGATGAGCTCCAAGCCCTCTCGGTACGGATAGATGTCAACGATCTCCCTAAATTCTCTTGGGCTTTGGCCATCGGTTTTGGCTCTCGTGACGCGCTATCGAGAGACGCTAGGATGCTCATACAGGACTGCGTTACACGCTATTATAATCAGCAGCAACGGAAGCTCCAGTCGGACGTCGATACCGGAGAGGAATTGGGCACCAACCCGATTCTCGCAGACTCAGTGATGCTATGGGATTCCGCCGCTCTCGCGGGTGTGCCAGAAAGAGACATGCCTTGTGAGCCCGATGTGAGTGAATTAATCACATGTTTGAGCGACGATCCTTCGAAACGGATAGAAACAGCATTGACTGTGTGCCATGTGGGTCCGATTAGTACTGGTAGACTATTGGAAGCATTAGGGGTTCATCATGCTCCTTATGTTCCGCGATACATCACGCGAACGGATCGAGGCCTCCGACAACCCATCGCTAAATTCATCACTTGTGAGGTCGAGCTAAGCATCGGTGATACGGACACGAGAGTGTTCGTCGTCAGAGGCGGGTCTCAAATGATGTGCAGCTTTGAAGATACCAACGATGAGCTTGTCGATGAATTCAGTGAAGGTCACCGACGAGAGCCTTTCACAGGGTTATACCTTATGAATGATCGATCAACCCATGCAGAGATATCTGCTCTCAATGGTGTTGCCAATTTCCTATCTGACAACAG
This sequence comes from Perkinsus marinus ATCC 50983, assembly GCF_000006405.1. Classification (NCBI taxonomy): domain Eukaryota; phylum Perkinsozoa; order Perkinsida; family Perkinsidae; genus Perkinsus; species Perkinsus marinus. Next base: position 61,451 of record NW_003208911.1, on the reverse strand, counting down.
TGAAGTTGGTTGGCTTCATTTGCATGTATCACATTTTCCTTGTCTATCCTGTATTTATGCAATTCAACAATTCCGTCGATCATTCCCTAACATCCAGGTGAGTGCAAGAGGTGCATCCATGTACCTATTTATTTCTCATTAGGTACGAGTGTCTTACGAGTGGTGGACATCGGGGAGTGAGCCCCTCATTGGATCGGCAGAGCCTCGAGAGTCCGATCTTGATACCTCTCTAGTGCATGGCAGTTTCGGGTAAAGGTTTCAGAATTGGAAGCTGCTCGTTGTGTGCATGTAAATAGTTGATAGTGTTCAGTATGTACTATCATCATTTCGTATCTAACCGTGCTCCCTTTGTACAAGGAATGGAAATACTATCAAGACCGATTTCGATGAATCTCTATCGGAAGGGAACTATTGAAGACGTTTGTCAACGGACCCTGACCTGATGTAGTTTCCAGAGGCTTGACTAACATAAAAGGCCACCGGACCTCATATCTTTTCGAAATGGATCAAAGCTCCCTCAGTAGTGTTAGTTTACATCCGAGATATGAACTAATACTAGATATAATAGAGATATAATATCTCCATTCTTCTGCACCCAAACTCGACAACAAAACAATCGCTGTAAAATTATACATCTAAAACTGGTGGTTCTTGCTGCTGTTGATTTATTTTGTTATTGGAATTAGTTACGTCCCGTCGCTTTCGATGTGCTCTCTCTTCCATCTTCTCATGGGCATCGGCTAAGTACTTCACGAAGAAATGATCCATAACAGGATACTGTCCTGTCCGCGGATCCGCAGTAAATTTGCCAATCTGAAACAACAAATAAGATTCGTCATAAAATGGGGTCGTCGATAACAAGAATGCAGCTATTATCTAACATGCAGCAACGCGACTAGCATTCTCAATATCATGCCTCGCGGCAACAAATACTACGAATTTAGCAAAAATTTCCTTAGGTTAATTCGATGCTTATCCACAGTGGATGATTATCCTTGACGAAAATTCACAACTCGTGATTAACAAGCCACTGAAATTGCAGCACATACACTCACCTCGAATATGAATTCACTAGGATGTTTCCATGTAGCGAAGCCATGATCCAACCAACATGGATGGACAATCTTGCATTTCAACGAATCCTCCTTCATTGCTTTTGCTATTAGGTGGCACTAAAAAGGTTCATCTAGATGCTTCCGACTCGGGAGTTAACGTACCTTAGCAGTACCGCCTTTAGCACACACCAAATGAGTTGGTTCATCCTCCACATTGTTGATAACTGTGCCGCCGTACATCTCGATCATCTCAGCTCGTTCGGATGCCTCATTCTGGTTGAACCCTATGAAGACAGTTCCGCAATGTGGATTTACAAAAACCCATACGACTACTACTACCAGTGAGCATGATACGGCAATTCTTGAAGGTCTGCTTCCGAGTATCATCGATGACGTTCTTAACATCAACAACGAAACCATCACCAGCTGCATCTACCAAAGCTTTGCAATATCGATGATGGATCTCGGTGAAGACTCGAACCATAGCAGGGAGGTATCTGGAAGGCTTCATTATCCATCGATCGCAACAGAAGAGTGCTAACTCCACAGACTCGGCTTAGCCCCGTCCGGTTTGAACACTGAATTCACGTGAAACTACTCGCCTTTCAAATTGCTGGAGACTAGCGGGATAAGCGCCTTTCCTCCAAAGACAGTTGCTCATGAGGTTGAGTTCACAAAACACCACGAGGAAGGTGATTAGAATGTGACGAAACTCACCCATCGAAGTTCTTTGACGCATCATCCAATTCCGGTTTAGGGTATCCGCTCTCTGGGCCGCCCTCCTTTATCCAATCTGATGTCTGTTTGAGGGCTCGAACGACTTGAAGTAGTTTCTGGTCCATATATTTATATGGTGGGCACTTGATGACGTTGGGTTGGAAGTCTAACCATATTTTATCCCTGAAAGTTGAATCCTCATCCCAAATGAGATCTCCGAATCGCCATACTTATCATCGAGGATGATAACCTCTTCCCTAGGCCGGGAACATACCGCTCGTATGTCCTTGTTTTCATTCGATCCGTGCTTCATATCGTCGCAACGGGAGAATACATTATCATTTCGGAAGAAGCCTTTCTTGTGCGGATCAAGAGCCTAGTCATCAATATTGTGGATTACACACCGTAAGTGACTTCGTTACCTCCATCACATATTCAAGATACACTCTCGTAGCCTTAGTATGGATATAGAACTCGTACATCGGCTGTAGTGCTTCCAAGAACTGATGTACACCTGATCAACATACCAACTGATCGTACAGCAAAGACGAGCTATAACGTACCGGGCCGTAACTTGACGAAATGAGGCTCCTTCCCAGTCTGCATCGGGAGCTCCGTCTGATGCAAATCTATGCCCAAGGCTTCGACTACTCTGTCGGGATACCGCGGCATAGTAGGAGGCTGTGAATACCATGTATCATCATTATCATACACAGTCGTGGGCCTACCTGTGGGACGGCATTAACCAATGTATGATCGAGGTCCAGGACGAGAGCCAACTTTTTGGCGGAATCTGTATCCTGTGAGAGTTGTGCCACTTGTGAGGACCGATCAGAGATAGACTCAGATGGGGTCGGAGGCGTTGATGGTGGCGGAGACTCTGAAAAACACCACCGAGACATAACGATATTGAGCAAGTTATAATGGAGTTGTCGCAGCCATATTTCGCCATTACCAGTTTCCTCTGGTGGCTGAGGTGTGGTTTTACCATCATCTGGGGTTCCATCAAGTATATGGAAATCCGGTTCAGATGATGTTACGATGGGAGAACCAATATCGAAATCGGATGGACTCACTGGATTCGGTATTACTGATAGTTTCAAACTACTCAGGTACCTGTTAAGAGAATAATCCTAATCTTAGTATGATAACTCTGTAGATTCCTCCAACTAGGTAGGAATCAGTCTATGATTCCAAGGATCACCGAGTGTCGGCTACTACCATGCAAGGAGTTCTTGCTTGAGATCCTCTACAGGCACTCTGTTTGCCATTATGGGACAAGTATGAACTGTTAGCGATGTAATTATACCAAGAATGACGAGATCAGTGCATGAGCGAACTGCGTTGGTTTGGTTATCCGAGGAGCGGATTGATGTAAGCCTCTACAGATGATCTCATAATGGGAGTGCTCTGAAGGTATATGCTGTCGTGGATGTCTTCAGCATATGTCAGTTCGGATGGTTTAGGCGCGAGCACACCGAGAACTTTTTATGAGGAGGAACTCCGATGTATTCTCTAGAGAACCAAGGGTAACCGGGCAACCTAGTTGTACAGTAACTAATGAGCTTTACAGTGTATACAGTGGTTGCCTGCACCGTGGCATGCGAGATACTACCATAACTCCCTCAACTTTCTCAACCTACGGAAGGTCCACGGTTCACCATCTTCTACACAGAGAGTCTCTGTCAGAAACGAAGCACTTTCCTATTCTGCACGCATGCCCTCAAGCGAGGAAAGACAAGTTAAATCAAGTTCTCAAGATTTTTTATGTCACGTCAAAGCGTTAGTGTCATCATTACAGTACGAACTAACTATACCCCTTGTTATACGTAGTACCGTGTTCATGCCTCTGATAGAGGAGGTTTAATCCCTTTATATCAACTCGACTGTTTGCGTCAATGGTTAATCATCAATCTGTATCTTGCCTACTATAAGCTTATCTGTTGCCAATTTTTTCGACGCATTTACAAGCTTGTGGGGGGGAAAATCCAGTTATGGAGAACCTTAGAAGGTGTGGCCCTCAGAAGGATACTGTGGGACTCGCATGACCATACCCACTAAAAAACCCCAGAGGCTGAGCCCAAAAGGTAGAAGTCTGATGGAACCAACCTCTACTAGCCTGTTGTCTATACGCACTACAAACTTCTAAGTACAAACGGTGACCTAGGAAGAGTAAAATAGTCTCGTTCAACAATCAGGAACTCTCCTTTCCTCAACTCTAAGTCTACGAATCTTGCGAGCTCTCAAAGTGTATTCGTAAACCCTACGCGTAACTCGTTTTATCCGAGTTGCGCTCTGTACTCCATATGATAGAACAATTCGTTTGATGAAGTAAGTTGATCGTCCACTGGGGTGTACGCCATTGAGTTGCGTTCGGTGCTCGCTTGGGGGACTTGAACTTATACTCTGGCCTCTTTCCTCTATGCTAATTCCAATGAATATCTCTACACTAGGACTTTTCAAACTGTCTCTCCCGGGACGGTCTACTTTACTAAATTTCAATTTGCAGCTAGTGCACTCTTATTTCCGTACGTTTCGCAGTATATTAAGGTTCTCTCGTTCGTATGAAAATAGTCTACACCATGCTACTCGTACAGCAATGTCTAGCTGACTCATTCACTGAGAGAGTGGACCAAGAGTTCGAGAAGTTCAAGCAAAAGTACAGCGGGTCGATCAGTAGGCGCGTGGTCGGTAATTGTCAGCGTCGTAGTTGCTAGAGAGTGAAGGGCTTATAAATGAACCACTATTGCGGTAGATACAATGTTCAGTATGCACCGAATGAAGAGAGCTACCGTCGTGAAGTGTTTAGCCGCAATTTCCAATGGATCGAAGAGCAGAATGCTCGAGGTATGTCCTCATAACGGGAGCGGTGCATCGATTTTTCCGCTTCAGGGGACTTGACTTACGCCCTCGGCGTTACTAGGTTCTGCGACAGGACGAATAAAGAGTTCACGAGTACGGCTGCGGGCTTGGAGGGCTCAGTAGACGACTTGAAAAGTAAGATGCTATCTTGGTCCCTTTGGTCTTGATTCATCCCAGGTCAAGTTATTCTCCAATCTGCTGCTCAGTCAATGAAAGAGGACCCTCCCCAGTCTGTGAACTGGGTAAAGAGGGGGGTGGTTGGTCCCGTGAAGGACCAAGGTGAATGCGGCTCTTGTGCATCGTTCGCTACCGCAGGTCAGCACTAAGTCACGACATTGAATTGCAGCCTCACTGCTCATGTGTGTAGGTGCATTGGAGAGCTATTATGCCATGGCCACAGGCCATACCAACGACTCTATAGTGCCACTGTCTGAGCAACAGATATTAGACTGCTATGCTTCAGCGTAAGTTGACAACGTATATAGGTTATAGAGCCACAGGAGAATATTGAAACTGCATAGATCTTGCAATGGTGGCCTGCCTAGCGGAATTTTCACCTACGTGAAAGACAACGGAATAACGAGTGAGAAGAACTACCCGTACGAGGCGTCTAAATCCCGCGACTACAACGAGCCTTGTAGAACTAACCTGCTGGATAAAGATGACCTCATTATCAAGGTAGTGCAGATAGCAGTTCTTGCTTGCTGTAGAGTCAAGTCTCAGCCTGGTATAGTCACGGGTTATACCACAATCAATGGTGGTGACTATCAAGGTTTACTGTCGGCTGTAGCATTCCAGGGTCCTGTGGCCACTTTGATCGATGGAACTACTCCACCGTTCCAGCACTACAAATCTGGTGTTATCACTGGTACTTCAATGCTCCGTTTCGGTGAGATCCACTTCTGAGGCAGGTGTCTGTGATAAAGTCACTTTACACATTGTTGTCATTGTCGGTTATGGAGAGACTTCAGAAGGCATCAAGTACGAGGCTTTGTCGATAATAGTTAGATAATGCCAGCAGTAGGTACTGGCTCATCAAAAACTCGTGGGGTACGGAGTGGGGCGAAAATGGATATGGTAAAGTTGAGAGAGACACCGGTGGATTTGGTAGGCACTAGGCTCCGAAGGAGGATTAGTGGGCCTATTTTCCAGGGATGTGTGGCATCAATACACTGTCGTGGTATCCCAAATTAAACGTATCCAATGCTTCGATCACCACAACTCCGCCTAGTACTACTACTAGTAGTAGTCATCCAAAGTGAGTATAACATCATTTCCGACCTCCCAGCTCTCCCTCAGAAATGCTGCTGTCGTTAACAACCCTTCTCTGGTTGGTATATTGACTTTGATAGCCCTCACAGTGAAAGGCCTACGCGTTTGATCTTCGTGCTCAACTACGAGACAACCTCAGTAAGAAGGTTGCAGCAAGCGGTGGTCGGGTATCAATTTTGATCTCAATATCACCCCCGGCGAATCTGCATTGACGCTTCGTCGTCCCTTAACACTCATTAGCGCGGCCGTCTCATCTTTTTCTCTTACGTTGCCGTGGCGATAACAATCGATGGTTTGCTTTAAAGTATGCTTCATTCGAGTGTTGCAAATCGTGTTGTGCGGCCGAGCATGGGGATCGGGAGTGGCACCATTGAAAACGAGAACAACGATTGGTAGTAACTATTTCTTTCGAACGTTAATACGTATCTGTTAACACGAGTACTAATTTGTTAGTAATTCACTCGTACCTTTCATTCAGGATATTGGGAGAATGACGCGGACACCGTTTGTCGAGAAAAAAAGCGCTGATCTTCCTCGTCAATCAACATTCAATCCACAACAGGCGCAGAGGCCTCAAGAGAGCGCATAACTCGCTTGAACGAGTCGCCAATTCAACTTCATATAAACTGAACGACGAGTCATCTACGATGAAACGCAGAATTAGCATGCTCCTATAGAATTGTTTCACATGGTTTATCAGTCATAAACTACCACACTGATGAAGTATGTCACGCTTGAACAGGAGTAATGAGGAGTTTAAGCCGTCAAACAGCTGCGTCTACTCAAAACTCTCAAACTCTAACTCTCTCTGGTATCGAACTTCGAATGGTAGTACCATTATGGTACCTGGGAAGAGAACAATGAATTGAGCTACAATATCTTGACGGCCATGAGCATTCGCACCGAGCTTCAAAAATGTCTTAATTTCGAGAACTCGGCGCGTTAGATTTTGATGTGATCCATTGTGCGGCACAAGGGATCACATTTAAAATCTGTGTGGCACAAGTTCTGCCACTTGAACGGGCCTAGCGGAGGTCTGCTCGCGCATGCCCGTCGTAAAGGTGCTGACTTATTACAGTCTACAACTCGGGGAGACTGCCACACAGAAACTACACACTCCACAGTGTGGAGTCCACAGGCTGTGACCACAGCGTGGAACTCACATGAATCTTTCAACGCAACGAGTAGAGTTATGCTACGCATAGATGCAGTGATACTACTGTCTCTGGTCAACGGTTCACTTCGGGGTAAGGTGGATCATACCACAACAATCGTTGTTCCCAATAAGAACCATAATCTGGAACGCTCACGGTGATGTTGCTAAACAACCTACTGCGCGTACGGGAGTGTCATTCTCACACAGTCAAAACGCATGGACGAGATTCCAACTGCCTCCAAAGCCGCAGGGCCCATGTTGAAGCCGAAAACCACCCTGTCAGTCTAGTATATGTTTCCGTCCGTACTGACAAAGTAACTTCTGGTAGCCAAAGTGCAGGCGGTAGAACGCTTTACTGATGTCCATGAACTAGCAGATAGTGTGAGATATTAAACCATCCCCTACTCGTGAACCCCATGGGTGTAAAATCATCCGAAATAGCTTGCCATAGGTATCCCGCTGTTCAACTTGCTGGCGTCACTGCAGGGTCTACATTTGGTTGATTTCCCTGGTGACTGACTGGGAAGACCAAATTTTGCTGCTTACACGCGCAATCAATACGGTTGTAAGGAATCAGTAACTTCCCATAGATGTCTTGTGACTCCACTGATAATAACCAGCTGACATGAGCTTGAAAATCGAGAATCAGAATTGGATCTCGACACAGGTTTTTAGCGTGTGGTTTTCCATCATGCATCACCAACAAGAACACAAACTGTTTCACACAGTGTGCTCAGAATACGGCAGCTAAATAACAAGAATTTGATCGTATCGATCATGAGCGTGTCGGCAAAATTCTAGGCCTCCGTCCACCTCCGCAAAAACGCTTGCGATCACATGACCAGGTGACCTGTTTCTCGGTACTGATCGTAACCACAAGGAAACTACAGGTTGCCGAGAATCTGTGCTGAGCGCGTTCAACTGAACGCACAATGTGTGAGACAGTGGTCCTCCAGTCTTCATTCAATTGCATGGAAGCAATCGAATTGAAAAACGCTGGATTCCAAGATATGGAACGTCTTCGTCAAATCTTACCTCTCAAGCGACTACTAGTTCGAATCACTTACCGCGCTGAATGACTGATGATATGACTTCCACTCCTAATACGATATGAGTTGCAGAACCAACCTCTACACACGTTGCACTGTACCACACACTCAGGAGAACTCAAATACAAATACCAGTACCTGCAACAACCAATTCAATGATAACAATCCGACCAGCAAAGGCAGAGGACACTTAAGAAAGACTCATTCGACCAACCGATACATTTGCTATAATAATATGCTACAATATAGGTCGCTACGTCGAGACACTTTATGCGTACGATTCCATAGCAGGAGTAGTAACAGATTCTGACACTTAAAGGCGACCCCAACTTACCCGTTCGCTTTTGTCATAGATACCGATATTCCTGACAGGTTTCCACAAACATCGATCACCCTGATACGGCCATACTATGCCTATACAAGAAACCGCCCTGCGGGAGAAAACTGCACCTACGATCTACTACTACCCAGCCACTGAATACGCACTCAATTTCATCATAGCAACCGCAACCCTTCCGATCCAAAACACTACCTGGGGCTTCCCTGTAGTAGATATATCGGCATCTAAAAGGTCAGTGATTACATCACTTCTTCTTATCAGTCTGAAGCCCCCACTAGGCCACCATTACGCTCTTATTATCGACACCACCAAGGTCCTCGATACCTAACATGTACTTGTGAAAAACAAGTTGATTAGGAAATGAACTCACCTCTCAAAAACTGCGATTCTCCATGCTATGAGAAAAGAAGTCGCTACAGTTTGACATCATGAAAAGATCGATCAACTTCCGATAATGCATCTACCTCCCATAATGCGCACTGCGAAGAATTCGAAGACACGCCGAACAATGGAAACCATTATAACGGAGTTTACGTATGTCATAGCCATCATCACTGTTGCCATTCGATGCAGTGATAACAATAGGAACTTGGTAAATCGTAGTATACGAGTCACTTGCCACTTATTCTCCTGGACTTCCGATAGGCTCTATCCTCTGCATCAAGATCTCCTATCTCCTTACGTCTCTTCAACCTAATAGCTCAACACTAGCAATTTTAGTACTACACTCAACAATACTTACTCTTGTCTGGCTATCATCGCAGCCGATCGAGCCACACCTGCCTCGTCAACAGCAGTACTTGCAACATCATACCTACCACAAGGAGCACACATCACCATCTATCCTACATCTCCCTGCAGGAAGAGCCTTACAAGAGATCTCTAAGATCGACCAACAAGCGTCTGCTGCTGGGATCATGTACCAGATACGGTGCTTGAGCCTAATACACTCCACCCTATAAAATCGCCTCCACTTCATTACAATAGTACTTGTATAAGACTAAGGCCGACAGACAGGCACAGCTCAATAGGCAGGCCCCCTCTTATGGCGGCTTGCTGAGACAGAGGTACTGAATGAAGGAAGGATAGGAGATCCACCAGCACCGATAGTAGCCGTCTGGAGTACCTAAATAGCAGTACGCAATCACACAACCAGAGTGCCCAAATATGCATATTCCAAGGGAATTATGGTAAATTGCCATAAAATGAGTAGAGAACATTCCTATTACGTGACAGGCAAAGCGAGTACAACTTCCTGCATGTCCGCTACGGGGATGGCTGCCATTATACGTAGTGTCTGAGCATCAGTGAATGCATTGATAACTACATCAACACGCTCACCTTAATAGACTCTTGCGGACTTGATTTCTTCTCTTCAGCATCACCCTCCTCAGCCGAAGCCTCTCTAACCTCATCTAGAGCCTCCATCAAGCGCTCTGCGGACTTCACCGTTTCCATAGTACCTACAGCACCACCATGCTCTTCTAGGTAAGCACGCCTCAGTGTAGTACGTCTAGTAGGCCTAGCCATAGTCACTACGGCTGCCTCCCTAGCGGTCTCCTCCTCTAGCTGTCTATCAAGGGCTTCCTCTTGTTCCTGACATCATCAGCTTGGGGCATTAACCATACAACAACAGCAACTGGACTACCAATGCTCTACCACTACGCGGAACAACATTTCATACAAGGCAATGATCAACTTGAAAAATACGACTACTTCCAAATATATTCCAACATCATATACATGGTCCCCAGAAACAACCTCGTGGCGAAATTAAAATGATCGGGAACATAAGATTGTCTAACGCCTGGTTCACACCTCAACGTTAACAAAGGTTTCATTTGCGACTTGTATATTGTACCACGTGCGACGTGTATAATTGTGTATTCACGAAAACACTATATAATATACTACCTCCTCGATGAACATCTGCTCATCACTCCTTTTCCACAGCCTTATACATCTATCAGCGCCTCCACTTGCCAACAATGCACCATCAGCATCACATGCTACTGACCATACATCACCATTATGACCAGGAAATGATGTTATCTCCTCCGATCTGAACAACCTTCCCATGTAAGCCACATATAAGCCACCACTACTACTACTACCTATCACAATCCCACAGTTTCAACAGCCCATCGACCTTGCCGACACTGGCTAAGTAGTGTGTCTGCGGCAACCATGCAATGCTCGTCACCGACGACTCATGAGCTCGGAGAGAATGTAGACAATTACCTAAGGAAATAATTGTTATTATTTTTCCCCTTTTCTCAATGCTTACCGAATTTAGGATGCCATAATTTGATATTCTTATCAGCCGAACCCGAGGCCAGGAGTTGTCCATCATCAGAAAAGGCAACCGTGAGCACCTACCGGCTCGAACACTACAAAGCGTATGAACCACTGAGTTCCTTACAGGCAGTTGATGGCCATACAAAGTGAGGAACTGCTTCCCAGTATCAGCATAAACAACAGTAATAGTAGAGTCAAGCAAGCCGATAGCCAAGAACCTAATAAACCCAACGTTTTACACTGGGTAAAAATTTCCGTAATAATACTACTACCTGGGAGCATCAGGTTTCTTCTTATCCTTAGGAGACAGCGCAACACAAAGGCCATCATCATTCAATGTCAAGCGTTTGGACTCATCCTGGAATGGCAACTATCACCAGAACGGCCGGACATACCAAACCTATTACCTCTATTAGTATAGACGACTCGTCATCAACATTAGCCAAGTCAGTGGTGTAGTAACGTAACGTCTTATCAGCACCAACTGTGATGAAGTTATCTGATCAGATTTGAGCGATGCAACTCGAAGAACTCAACGTGCCATAACACATGGATTGCCGATTATTACTAGAATAGTAGTACTCTTGCACTGCTGTAGTAGTAGTAGTAGTACTATGTTTATTATGGCATAAACCCGAGCTCTTTACATCATAGTTATATTAACCAGAAATTTTAAGCTAATAACACTATTATATAACTACTACAAGATGTCAGAGTCATTATAGAGCACTCTCAGCGAGCTGGGATACTCTGATGAAACATTCACACCCGAACGCTCGCACAGGAGTGCAAGACATTTCCAGCGACCCCATTTACCACCTTCCCCATCAGGATCATCACAAATGCCATACAGAGGCTGTCCTTCCTCTGAGGCGAGTACCTACATAACAGGAGGCGGTCACCATACACACCAACTGACTCTACCACAACCATATACTACTACTACTACCCGACATCTACATTCCCCTGTCTGTAAGTCGTACACTGCTAGACAACCGTCTTTACTCCCACACACCACGTGCTGGTTACCAGCATACCAACGACCACATAGAACTGATCAACAACAACAACAACATCATCATCGAGCCAAACTTGGTCCTAGACGCCCTACTATAGCCTGTATTGTCTATATGCCTCACGCACTGCTTGCTACTCTGAGCAGTCCATACCCTCAACGACTCGCCCGAGCATGACAACAACATCGTGCTATCCGCTGAGAAGGATACAAACCTAAACACAAGACCTCTCCCCCTCCATATAACACATTATCATTATTACCGCACAGCTTGACGATGGCCCTTCGTTACGATACTCATACGCTCCTTCTCAGCAACCTCGACACTTTCCTCATCCTCCTGGCCCGACCTCTGCAGCTCCACCGTAAGCGATGGTATCTACCACCAATCAATACCTTACTACTCTCAACTACTATCATCGTTGCTACCAAGTGGATAGAGTTATCCAGCAGGCCAACACAAACTGAGTCCTTA